>NC_046660.1:78332137-78352119 GCF_010883055.1 Belonocnema kinseyi | reverse complement strand
CAGTACAAATTTCACTTAAAAGTCGATTTTGACAAGGTTCCCCCAAATTTAATAAAAAATAAATACCATATTCGGATTCAGCACCCTCGAAAACATAAAGATGGACCATTTCTAGACTGTTGTAAGAATCTGGTCACACTTTCGTGTTTCTAAGCGACTTTTTGGGGGTTTGTCTCTTTTTTACTATTAACCTAGAACTTATTTAGAACTTGCAATAGTTTAAAAAAATAACTCAGGGTTTTACGGTAATTATTTGGTTGATACACAGTATTTTAGAGTACCCTTATACGTGATACCAATAGGATGCCAATGGTACTTTTTTTGCTGGCTTACTATTAAAGTGGACTTTTTGTAAATTTCGTGCCATATTCCTGTTTCTAAGACAAAATCACTTTCACTCTTTTTTTCTGAAGATTCTCATTTTCTTAAAACCAGATTTGCTTTCATTCAAAAGCAAATTGAGTTGCTAGACGCAATCCGCTGACCTTGTTTCGATCAAGGTGTCTCAAAGTGTTAAAACTAAGGCTGAGAAATTCGATCCGAACGAGATGAGCACTTTCGGTCGGATAAAGTCCTTAAACAACAATGAAGTGTTGCTATGCTTAAGCGCCACCTGCTCTTGTCTATTAAATTTACGACTTTCTTATTTCCCTCTGCTTGAATCTTCATTGTGACTCGCTTCAGTGACCTCAATGTATTTATCGCTGCCCCTCTATAAGCAAGCCAAACATTCGAAGTTTTTTCTTCTACTTCTGAAGATTCCAACTTTAGTGAGTCTATTTGCTTTGAAGAAACGACATCGGTATGTCGGCGATCGAATTTCAGCTTTCTTGTTTCGCGAAACCTCGCATCGATGCGACTGTAAAATTTGCCATTTCGTCGAGGCAGTACACTGCACCGAGTAGAAAGATGAGAATGGTTTACGAGATCGAAATCTACCCAGCTTGTTTCCATTTTCAGATATAGGCATCGCGATTTCCAGACAAGAACTTTGTCTTTGAAAATGTATGCGGATATCATTTCACCGGTATTTTTAGGTCCTGAAGATCCTTTGTACGATAATATTGACTTATTCATGATAGTATTGCACGCGATCCGTTAATCCTAGTCTACCAGACATTCATCAGCTTTCAAAAAACTACTTTAACAATTTAGATCCATTTTTGAGCCCTCTTCCCCGACTTCCTTAAAAGACGACTGTAGTTTTGACGCCCGCCTTCCTCTCTGAAAAAACGTATATATAGACTTTGGCTAAACACGAATTTCTCGTTTATTCTGCGTTTTTTCACGTTTCTAGAGGGTTCAGTTGCTTATCACGGTAGGTTTAAAAAAATTCAAAACCAACTGACGACCGCCCACAATATTTTAATGGGATATAAATAACTTCTATATTAAAGAATCATGCATTTAGCCAAGAAGAAAATCGTTCAAAAACATTTTTTTGTGTCAAGAATAAAGTATGAATGTTTTTTTTTAATTTTTGCTAAAAAAATAGAAAATTTAACGTAAATAAAGTACTTCCTGGCCGATTTTCATTTTTGTCGGAAAAGACTTCTATTGCCATCAGAAAATATATCCCATTAAAACATTGCGAGTGGTCGTCAGTTGAATTAAAAATTTTTTTAACCTACCGTGTAATACTACCGTCTAAAGTAAAAAGATACATAAATGACCTTATCGTATAGGTCGACTGTTTGATGGTCAAGTCGAAATATTTTGCATTTCAAACAAAGTAGATTATTTTTCAACCAAAGAAGACTTTCAACCAGAAGAAATAAATAGATAAATAAGGTAGTTGAATTTTTTTCCGTATAATTACTGTTGACCTTATGACCACAAAAGATGAATTTTTAATCCAAAAGGAAACATTTTTAACAAAAATGTTGAATTTACGACCAAAAAAGATAAGCTTAACAAGTTGAATTTTTAACATCATAATAAACTTATACACATAAATTTTCAACTGAAAGTGGAATTTTTAAAGGACACTGCACCAATTTTACAGAAAATCGGTTTAGCAAGCGGTTTAGTTGTCTTTCTTTTTTGTAATGTTGAACCTGCAGTTCAATAGTTCAAAGGAAAATTATTCGAAAATTTGACTGGTTTTACTTTAAAAATGGTACAAGTTTCCTCTTTAAAGGTTTATTTCAATGGATCAATTCATCAATTATTGAAGAATTATCCTTCTCAAATACTTTTTATTCGATTCGACGAGATGCTCCACATTCAGAAGATCCGACCCACTGAAACAAAAGCTTTGTTTTCATTAGCTTGGCGAATTCGTGATTTTGTGCATATAAGATATTTCGGAAATGTTTTAATATCCCATATATATATTTAAAAGAAGTATATAAAATTTCAAAACAAAAGAAATCACGAGAGATTTTTTGATTAAACTTGTTGTTTCAACATCCCTTCATGATTCAAGAAAGGAAATCAATTTTTTGCGAATGAAAAACGCGCACATTTTTCGATTAAATCTATGTGATCGGAAATTACTAAATGATTTTATTTGGGAAACATCCCCTAATAGGAATGTTCAATGAAATCATTTAAAGCTATGTTAAAACAGCCCTTAATAATTGGTTACTTACTTTCCTTGCTAGAATATTTTTTCTACCTTTATTGTAAACTGATTTCCGAACCCAACACTAAACTGTAAAATCACTCTTGAATTTTTTTGTTAAAAAATGTTTATTTCCTTGGACAAATGTTTAAGGAATGATAAAACTACCCTGTAAATGAATTCTATGGCGTTTCCTTTAAGAGTATCTTTCCTAGGTTTATTGTAACGTGATTTGTGACCATAATAATCTAATGTAAAAATATCTTGTAACTTTGCTGTTTAGGAAATTTTTATTTACCTGCTTGCATTTTAAAAAAAAAAGTTAAATCAACCCTTAACACACTTGCAATGAGAAAACTTGGTTAAGAGAAATTAAAGCAACCATTAAAATTAATTAGACGAGCTTTTCTGCTAGAAGATTGCTCCAAAAATTATTTCACTGTGATTACTTTCTACAAAAATTTAATCGAAAAATTCATTAATTTATTTTATGAAATGTCGATTTCCTTGCTTGAATCTTAACCGACGTTTAAACAAAGTTAAATATAAATTCCAACACTTATCATGGTTACGTACACTTCCTACATTTATTTTAAAGTAATTTTCCATTGAACAGTTAAATCCAAAAATCTGCTGTGATTCTGGTAATTAGAAATTTCCGTTTCTTTTCTTAAATCTTTATGGGAAGAGGCATCTACTCAAATGTAACAAAAAGTTTTTCGAAAGGATCACTTTTCCACAATAGACGAATTTTTCTGTTAAAATATATGTAAGAATTAGGAATTTGGCAAGTGTTCATGTAAAACTGTCTATTTTTCTGAAAGGGTTTTTTTTGTCAAGTTATTGATCTCCAGGTTCGAAATTCCAAGAAAGTTATAGCGAGGCATTTCTACAAAATCCATTTTTTGCACAATTCGCGTGACGCTTTTTTCAGTTTAAAAAATTAATTTTCAATAAAAAAACGAGTTTTCATCCAGTTTAATTCAACAAGAAAGACGAATTTATAAGAAAATAGTTGAATACTCATCAAAAAGATGAATCTTTAATAAACACGAAGAGGAATTTATTATTATTTATTATTATTTATTGAAAGAGGATTTTTTTAACCAAATGCATGATTTTTTTATCAAATAGTTGATTGTTCAACTTATGAAAGAAAAATAATTAGATTTTTACAAATTAAACTTTTTCTGAAAAAAATTTCCTTCCCCCCGCCGGGAGTCGAACCACAGGTCTTCCGATTGCCGGTCGGGTGATTTAAACAAAATATTTTTATCACAGATGTCAGTTTAAGAATAGCTTCAAGAAACATTCTAATTACATTGTACACAGAATATAAAAATTAATTTCACTTGATTAAACTAGGAAATTAGTATGTGAATGATCTGAGATGATAGCTCTATATTTCCTAAACTACAGACACAAATACTCCACAATTCAGAACAGCTGTTAAAACACTTTGGTGTACATTACTAAGTACATTACTGAATCCACTATACAGCTTTGAATATTCATGCTGGGACATTACCTAGCATACTAGATTCCCTCATCCTATATGCATATAATTTATGTGTGTACGCTCCAATACATGTATAGGACACTTATATCTACGCATTTGGATAACACCCACAAATGAACTGCTCATATCCACATGTTGAATAGGCGAAAATCAACAAACAACGTCTTGCAATATTCCCGAGTAAAAATGCTTCGACTTGAGTTCGACTTGGTTATGTCTTGAGTTCGTCTTCAAGACATCGATGCCTGGCTGCGTCTCAAAACTGAGTCAAGACATAGACCTTCGTCTTACTTTTATGGCCACGACAGATAAAGCGGCGTTTACTTGTCTTAAGTGGAGCCTTGTCTTGGCTAAGACGACGTTTACTTGACTTAAGACGAGCCTTGTCTTGTCTGAGATTACCGAACCTTTTTTTGCTCATAAATGAGATTAAACATGATGAATGAAAAATTTGTAATTATTAAATTACTTATTTTTAATTTAAAATTTCAGAATCGGTGGGTCTAAACGAGTATAATCCTTAAAAATTTTCTTCAAAAAAATAAAAATAGTAACTTTCTAGAAGGATTTCCTAAACCTTTTTATTAGGGCTGGTATACGCTCGAAGTTATAAGCCACACGTGTTGGAGTTATCAAAATACGACTCAAAAGATAAATTTATGTCTTCAAGGCATAAAAACTTATCTCCAAGACATACATTGAAGTCTGGCTCCGTCTCAAAACTGAGACATGCTTAAGTCGACTTTTTCGACTTCAGCATGTCTTGATTGGGGCAATTCAAGTCGAACTCAAGTCGAAGCATTTTTATTCGGGTTATGACATTTTATTGTTACAAAATTTATTGTATCATCCATCTATATCCTTAACTATCATAAATTTATTAGATATTAAGAATTTGTATCCTAGTGAATTTCATAATTGAATAAGCTTATCTATTTTATTCGTAAACTGTTCTAAACAAATACATTTTATTTTAAACACGTTTGAATGTTTTCAAATTTCCATTTAAAAATGACGTTAGAAAATGTATGCACAATTTTTTTAATTTTTTCGTTTTTATTACATAATTTTTTAATTATTTAATCAATTTTTGAATTACTGCGTTCGATTTCTATGCATGACTTTAGAAAAATAATCATACAAAAAAGATATACTCGTCTAAAAAATGTATGTGTACTGATAAACGTTGCTCAATCTTTTGTGCCAAAATTGAAAAATTCTAGTAATAGTATAATTATTTCTACATTACTCGATTAAGAACTCCTAGAAATATAAAAAATGTACAAATTTTTTTTAAATACTGCGATAAATTTTTGTTCATTTTTCGGATTAAATTTTGTATATATGTAAGAAGATGTGATCCATATAACAATTGTTAAATTACCATGAAATGTTGACTAATATCTTACGGTGTTGTAGAAGAATTTTATTAACCTTCTTATTATTTTTATATTATTGAATATGCGAGATCTTAAAGATATACAAAATTTATAAGCTTGTTTAAAAAAAATTCCTAATCTCTACCGAAGTCGAGAATTTGGCAATATTTTTAATTGCTCCATCCGTGTATCCACATCTTTCCTAAATAATTTTCTGTACAATTAAACTATATACCACTAAAAAATGTTTTTATTTAATTTAAAGTATTCTTAATTTGATCTGATATATGAAATAATGTGTAATTCATCAAGAGGTTACTCAATTTTGTAATACCTTCAGAACAGTTTTAAAACATTTTCTTAGCCTATACATTTTTTAGAGGTACATAGTTTGATTGTACGCAAAATCTTGATGGAAAGGTGCCGACAACTCAAACGCAGCAAATGAAAATATTACCAAACTTACGAATTCGATTTATATTAGGAACTTTTTCAAAAAAAATTTGTCAATTTTTTATATTTTTAAAACCTTGTCACTTGATAATATAAAAAATAAAAATCTCAGTTACCATTTTATTTGGTCATATAATTAAATATACATGGTTCTCTACAAGGAGTCTCTTCTGAGGAATTTTCAAAAATTAAAAATAATTTAAAAATTTTTTAAATCTGTGCACCGACAACCTGAATATTGATGTTATAAATCTGGTTTAAAAATGCAACTCACAATGCGGCTACAATGGAACTCGAACCTCGGTCTTAATTTCCGGTTGACTTCTAATGCCTAATTGTCCAAATGGACCATCAATTTAGATACTTGGGTTCCAGTCGCAGCTAATCTACAGCGTTACATTTTTTGTGCGTGATTTTCACATCATTATTTACATGGGTAGAATATTTAATAAGAATAAAAATTTCAAGGGCAATTTAAAAAAGCTATATTTGCCATGAAAGTCGTAAATAAATAATCTGAATAAATTTTCGAGCAAATAACGAAAAATACTTTTGATATATTTTATGCTCGAACTAATTACGATTTTGATGATAAATTCCTCTGAAAATGTCCACTAGTGTTAAGGAAATTTAATCTTTACTAATTATAAAGGTAATCTGTGTTATTGTAAGGATTAATAGCGACCAATTCTAAAAGTATTCTTAAGTTAGAAAGAATTAAAGAATTTTGTGTTACACACACAAAATTCCAAAATCAAATAGTAGAGGACCCGATCGTCAATCAGAAGGCCTAAGTTAATTTTCCAGTGGAGCGAAAGAAGATCTTTTGACAGAAATTTCATTATTTAATTAATTTTATTTCTCATAATAATCATGAGAATTTAAGGTATTATAAGGATAAAATATTTACTTCAGAAATTTTCTTGAATTTAACAGCATTTAGAGCATACAGAAATAACAATTGCAATTATTATTCAAGAATTAGGATATCACTGCCCTGAAATATTTTTTTAAATTTGCTTTAGTTTTTCCTTTACTTGTCTAGGACAATAATTAATCATAATTATTCGTTGGCTCAGTTAGTTAGATGCTCGGACTTCACCTTATAGGTCCGGGGTTCTCGATCTCCGAGCCGGTACCTCTGGACATTTTTCTGTGTACCTTTGCCGAGGTTTTGGTGGTTCGGAAACCACCTTAAACTGTAGGTCCCCCCATCGTTTACTAGACTGCAACCCAGTCCGTCAATGATGGGGTAAAAACCAGGCTTTGCCCAATATCTCGAGGCACACTTCTCGCATCAGATCACTTGATGCATTATAAAAATGCGTTCGTGACTGATGATATATATCGGGATAGCCCCGTGTTAAATAATCAAAAATGAAAGCCAACTCTAACCAAAAATGCCTTTGGCATGTGGGGCAGTGACCATCTCAAGCCTGTGACAAAAATTAATAATATTTGTAGTGAAGATGGATGATATAAAAGGTGGCTGTCTGAATCCAAGCCACAACAAATTTCCTTAATACTGATGGATCATTGCAGAGAAAAACCTATTTTAGCCTTCTTCAGTATTTAATATATAAAAATATATTTTTCTTGAGTGGATGGAAAAATTAGGGGAAATTATAAGGGAAAAATAGAAAATGAGCCAAAATTGGCTAGACACGCAATAGGAATTCTTATGCTTAAGTTTTATAAATAAAACTTTTAATTTAATTTAATTTAATTTATTAAATAATCCAACAGTCTTTCGACAAATTACACGATACTGAAAACTATACATATAGTTTATTAATCTCAGTGACAAGTGATGGTATCATAATTTTTTATACTGTTTATTTCACATAGGCCTCCATGGCAGTTAAAAAGCTCGTTATATACATGTAAAGCATATCTACAGGTTCTTTGCATTTTTTACTTATAGTGTTTATTTCATCGCATATTCTAAAAATCGACGTGTTTCACTTTAAGCTCTAAAGATAGTAAGGGCCGCAAAACGGCTAGCAAATTGAGGGACTGAAAGTGGTATTTAAGAAAGTAAATATGGACAATCAATGTAATCTTTTAATACTTTCAATAGAAATGTAATAGACTGAACTATCTTGCGGTCTTTCAAAGTCCCTACCACAAATTTATCGCATAGTTCACAGTAGTCGGCCAACGGAGATGAATATTGCCCAATTACCTTCCAGTTTAAAAATTTCAAGAAATTTTTTGGCACTTATTGATAGCATCGCACAAGTATTTTACCATTGAATACCAGACTACAGTTCCGTGTTTAAGTTTTGATCGTACTAGGCCAAAGTATAGGTATAGTCAATGTGTGTGTTAAAACATAGAGTATTATCTAAGTTTAAACTAAGATCTAAAATAGAGTTTATTTTCTCAAGAGTGCACTCATATATTACATAATTAAGATCAATAACTTTACATTTACGACTAAATGAAATAACCTTGAATTTAGAAATAATGATGACCAAAGAATTTTCGATGCACCATTTCGCAAAGATATTTAAATTATCTTGTAATTTTGAACAGTCCTGAACATTATCAATGGGAAAAAATAACTTAGTATCGTCGGCGTACAAAAAGATGTATACCTTTATCATTTTCTGGACGTTATTAATGAGAATTAAAAAAGTAGTGGTCCAAGAATAGAACCTTAAGGCATGCCTGAAGTAGGGCTGACGGGTTTCGATGAAAATCCGTTATACTGAACAAATTCTTCCCGATTTATATGGTGATAATTGAAAAATCTTATCAATATATCGGCTACTGCTAGGTCTATCTAATATACCACTATGGTTTATGCATTCAAAGGCTTTGGACATGTCCGCATGTATGACATTAACCTGGTGATTATTTTTTTAAAACATTGTCATTTAATCTAATGATAGTTAATTTGAGCATGTAGATCTTTGTGGAACAAATCCGTGCTGAAATGTAGATAGAATTGGGGTTAAATATGACCAAAGTATATCACATATGCACATCTCCAATACCTTTAAAATATTTGATAGAATAGCTGTAGGTCTATAATTAACAATTTAAAGCATAATATGCTTTACAGATAATCGCGGCAAATGGGCTTCAAAACCTGAGAATAAGGGGGGATTGTTTTTATCCACAGGTGAAATAGGTCATTCATTTCGAGTTAACGCCTTTTTAAAAACGGGACATATGCGCGCCTTTTTGCATTGATCAAGAAATGAGCCAGTTTTTATCGCCAAGTTTATAATAAAATACAGAGGATCGATCAGAAAATTAGAACAATTTTTTAGCAGACAAATATAAATTAAGTCAATACCGGCAGTGAGTTTATTTTAAAGTCTACTCAGATTGGCCATTAAGTTTTCATTGAATACTTCAATGCTACATCCAAGAGAATTTTTTGGGTGTGTGTTAGTTACTAAATCGGAAAATGTTTTCGGTTTAAATACTCTTTTAAATAAATAGGCAAATGCATCAACGATTTCCTGTGGATTAGTAAGCTCATTGTCTTCGTATTGCATAATTCCTGATATTCTCAAGGCTTTTTTGAGGTTATAAATGTATGACCCAAATGTATTGGGTAAGTGAAAAATTTTATTTTTAACATTTGTTTGTAATCATCGTATAGAAAGCGACCCCTGACCTTTATAATTGATCTGAGATATTTAAAAATATTGTGATAGTAAATGTTTTTGGTATTCTTGTATTTCAATCTGTATTTATCTTTTTTTAATGTCTCGGATAAGTTGTTTTGTATATCAAGGCGGATACTGATTTTTTATCAATGGTTGTCGAAAAAACCAACCCCTTTATCTACAATTTCATATAACACCTTGTAAAATTTTGCTAATGCGTTATTAAAATTACCTTCTGAATAAAGAGACAACCAGTCAACTCAGACAAGACTAGATGCAATATCTGACAGATACTTATTTCTTGATTTATAACGTTTAGAATTTAAATTTATTGGCATTATATGCTTGACAGATAATCGCCGCAAATGTAGTTCAAAACCTGAGACTAAGGGGGGATGGTTTTCATGCACAGAAAAAATAGGTCATTCACAAGATGATACTTCACATGGAAATGTCGACAGGCCAATATCAAGATACCTCTTGTTAATGTTGTTAATACCATCATGCTCATTAAGTTGATGTAGATTCTTAAAAGCGATAAGCAAGGCTGACTTTCTATCAGGGGTACCTACGGTTACAAGAAATGTTTAATTTGGCATGTTAAAGTCACCGAAAATGTATCATTTATTATTTCATATCGATTGCAAGCCAGTCATGGCATCAAACAATGTTTCAAATTCTTGAACTTTTACATCTGGAGGTATGTATGTGCTTATTATTATTCATGGAATACCCTCAAGGACAATCTTTATTGCAATTATTTTAACTTTTGGCACGACACCTATAACCAAACTTAAATAACTAGTTAAATAACTAGTACACCCACACCTCCTTTATCTAACCTGTCCTCTCAATAAATATTAAAAAGATTAGAATAAAAAAAAATCAGAATTTTCTACTTGAGGTTTGAGCCAAGTTTCAGAAAATATTAAAAAATCATAATTGGATTATCAGGAGACGTTATCAGTAAATTAAATTTAGTATTCATATCTCGAACGTTTTGGGAATATAAGGTGATATCATTTAATAATGTCGGTAATGTAAGAACAATTTCAGATTCTTCTCTCCACGAGCACGATGTTGCTCCATAGATTTCTTCATTTATTTGTAGCTAGCTCTATTAGGTGGAGTGTGATCAGGTGTGGGACTCATTGTGAAACGAGCTTCTGTCAATTGTTGTTCTTTCATCCACTTCCAATATTTTTGAAGCATGGGGTGTTGTCATTTGAAATTTTACACAAGAGGTTACTGACAAGATCATGTAGTTTAAGGTCAGGTTGGGAAACATCAGGAGATTTTATATCAGGACATCCATGCAATATTAAATTTTTCTTACATGATATTTTAGCGGAAACTTCCATCGAAGAACGGAAATAGTTAACAGTTTCCTTGGGAGAGTTTTCCACTTCCTGGGCTTTTACTTCTAAGGTGTCGATAGGATCTAGTATGTATTTAATTTGGTGCCATATGTGTTATTTTTTCTGAAAGTGGGTCTGTTGAGTCTTTAGATTCAGCAAAGATTGTTTCGCGATGCTTCTCTAGGAGGTCCGATGTAGTCTTTGTGTGTTTATTAAGTAATTCCTCTAGGTCTACCTTCCTTACGTGACCGCTCACGTAATTTAAATTCTTACAGTCCGATTTGTAATTTTCCCTTGGTAAACTACAAATTTGAAAAAGATAAATTTATAGTAAATAAGCGTATCATGCTGTGATTCCATATTTTAATTTTATATTGTTTTTGTTTATAGGTGAACTTTCTACAAAGGGTTTGTGAAAAAAGACAATTCGAATATTTTTTTACACGATGATTATTTTTTAAATAATAAATTTTGGAGTTCCTGATCAATTTTCAAATTACTTATGCAGTTTTATTGAAAATTATTAAACGCATTTTTGTACGTCTTGATAAGTTCAGAAACAATGACTGTTAATTTTTGTTTTGCATTTTATGCTTTTAGCTATAAATTTTAGATTCCTTTTTTCTTGAAATTTTTCACGGTTATAAACAGAATAATGGATTCTGTTAAGAAATATTTAAAGGACATTAATGTAGGTCCTTAGACGATCAATTTCCTAGATATTTCATCGCATCTTGGGTATTTAAATGTAAAGTTTAATTCTCTTGATTTTATTTCCATAACTGAAACCGCTTGGTTCTCTAGATATTGTGAATTAAACATTTTCTCATAAATCATGCTGCATTTTTTAAAATTACCGACATTTTAACCAACTTGTTTTGAAAGCTATAAGGTGTTATAAAAATTTCTAATTTGTACCCTATTCAATTTTTCTTCTGCCTGATATTTTTTGGGCAAAAACGCAGAAAAATATACTATACAAATCGACTTTTCACATTGTTTATGGATATTTCGCAGGTTCTTTTATAAAATTATTTATAAGAAGATAACATGCAGATAGTTTTTTAAACACATTTTTGCATCCGACCCATACTTTATAAAAAAAAACAAGTTCCACAACAAAGTTTAATTGTAACCGATTGTAGATAAAATCCTTTTTTTTCTCTTTTGGAGTTTTATCCAAAATTTTTTTTATTGTTTAGGAATTTTTTTAAAGAGGATTTTTTTTAATTACAATAGAAACAATTCATAGTGGTTCTCCAAATTTGTTCGTTTGATTATTGGCTTTATTTTAATGAATTTCATAGATTATATTACTAATATAATCCTGAACTAATGTGACGATCATGCAAGGATCAATCATCACACTGAGATATATAACTATTACAATTTTGATGTGTTTCAAAATTAAGACTGTTTAACCAAATTTGAAAGAAATAGCGAAGCACATATTCGAAATTTGCATGTACTGCTCTTTTTTTGTTAGGGATTACGATTTCTTCGAGAAGAATTGCTAGTATCTTCTTATCTCGGTCAACTGCTCTAGAGCCTCTTCCAGTAACCACCCCCAAATGGAAGAGGATACTTTTGCTTCTTTGTGTACGACGTCCAATGTCCGGAAAAATGCACTTACAGATATTGCGCTGACACGAAAATAATGGTCGGCCTCGGTCTTGCCGAGGCTGAGTGTAACCAATTGTTATTGCGAATCGATCGATTCCTGAATTGGACAACCACACGAGTTTCTTTTCATATTTCCGGGGATTCTACCCAACTTTGGGAGGCCACTTCATTTTCTGAGAATGACTTTTGTCAAACACGATATTTGCAATAAATTGGAAAACCCCACTATACATGATAAATCCGTTTTTTTTTTTGAGAAAAAAGTTTGTTTTGCATTTTTCAATCATTTTCAGGACATAAAGAATAAGATCCTGAACCTTGGTTCACAAACATAATTCTATTCCATAAAAATTGGACCATAAAAATGTTGTAATTTTCAATGTATATCAACTGAAATCCGTATATTCAATACTAAGGTGTTCAATATGTTGAAAAATTTGATAAATTGAAGCTAATAGATCAAGCGATTCTGTAATATTGGATAATCAGCTAGATGGTTTTCTCTATATGATCCTATTTAAATGTTTCTTCTGCCTCTGGTGTTCTTCAAATACATAATTTATCTAATTATTGAGGAATCAGCTCGAAATGATTTTTCATGTTTTGTTCGCTTAATCCTCATTTAAATTCTTTTACACACAGAAGCTCCTACGTTTCGTTTGCGTTTTGCGTGTTTTGTGTTCCGTGACTTTTTCTAATATGTGAATCTGACAGTTTATTAATGTACATCAGTTTGACATTTCATAACATTGTTTTCAACATGTACTCATCCGTCTTTCAGGAAAATCTTTCATTATTGATTTTGAAATTATTAATAATTTTGCACTTTATATTAGAAAAAGTTAATTTTACACAGAGTCATGCAACATGTCAAAAAGATTTATTTCTAATGGGCAACCCCCAAAATCCCCACTTGAAAATAATTTAATTTCAAACAAAGCTTGGAATCGTTTAATTGTTAACGCTTCAATTTTGACTTCTTTCATTGTTGAAGTTTGCAATTCCATATTAAATAATTGTTAACGAGCTTGGAATTTTTAACTAAAAAGTCAGAAATATCAAATTCTACAACTGAAATGGTGAAAATGACATTGATTTTCCTTTATATTGAACTCTCAGTTTTTATTTGAGAAGAATATATCCAACCACTTTAAATGTTAATTTAATTTAATTTTTTAATGGTGAACGTAAAATTTCGCAAAATTCCAAGTACATTAAATTGAAACTTGTTTAGTTTTACAAATTTCAAATTCCACAATGTCGTAGGCTACGATCTCAAACTTGTACAATTTTGAAAGTTTTTTATTATATTCTCTAATTTTATAGTTCTTTAAACAAATACTATTAGCAATTTACAAATGTAAGAAATTAAATTAACGCGCTGGGTCTTTATATTTTCGCACATTCTTGCGCAAACATTTTAAAATTAAGAGTCAAAACATCCACAACTGTAATTTTGTAATTGTGTATTCTCTTTTGTTAAAAGAGAGTTTGAGCGCACCTACGGCATGAGACTGATGGCAATCGTACTCCGCACTTGGTCTTTGCATTTCTTCCACATTCGGACACAGACCTCTTAAAATCAAAGGTGAACGGACCAACAACTTTAATTTTGTAATTTTGAACTCTCTTTTATTAAAGCTCTTTTGGCTTTAACGAACACATTCTCATCACGTATCGCGTGCTTCGCACTCGATTTTATCCAACATGTAAACTTTTCTACATTATACACAACACTTTTTTATCAATTGTAATACATTTTTATGTAACTCTGTCTGGGATTACTTATGAAAAAGTTGCAAAATAAAAAGCAAATTGTATTTATCATGATTATATTTGTATTTGTTTCTTATTTTGCTCTAAATTATATTCTAAGCTGCTCTGAAAGCTGCTCTAATTCTTAGTTCCTTGTTTTTATAATTTTTTATTTTAAATGTTGGTTTTTACGATTGAATAAAAACTACTGCGCATCTGCATAGGGTCTAATACAGGAAACTATACAGGGTCCTATATAGGAGCCTATGACCTCTTACGTATTGTCTGCGCCTTTCCCAAAAAGTTTATTTTTGCATTCTTTATTTTAAGTTTTACGATTAAAAGAAGCTCAAATATGGTTCATAGGACGTATTCAGTACAAGCATTTCTTTGAATCGAGTAAATTTTCTTTGATTTAATTTTTTTTTCTCACTTTATGTGCGATAAAAGTTTATGTCTCATTGATAATAAGATATTATGGCGCATACTAATATAATAAAAAACGGAACATCTGTACAAATGTGTAGACATTATTTCATAAACGGTACATTTTTCAATTTCCTTTTCTGATAACGTAATGACATTGAAATTAAATGAAAGTTTTAATAGTCATTCCTTGTTTAGATAGTAGTAGCCCTTTCATCATTATAAAAATTTCGAATGTTTTTGCAGCGTTTCAAATTTATTAAAAAATGTTAATACCATCTTAAAGTTTATTTCATGATAGTCACTTTTACCCTACATTTACAAATTTTAGCTTCTTTGGAAAACCTTTCCCCTAACATCTTTAGTCAAATCTTTTAAAAAACCAGACTATCAGTTTCTAGAATTATCAAGTTTAGTTCGAAAATTTTGTTATTTCTCAAAATTAATTGATTTTTATTTTAAATAGCAAGTCTAAATGTGCTAGAAAAAGGATGTGTTTTTTATTTAATGGAATTAAGTTTCTTGAGCACGATTTTGTAAATATGAAACAGTGAAGAAGTTCTTCCTTACTTTCTCTACTTTCACAAAATCCAAGCGATGTATTACGGATGTTAAAAAGTTTGCAAGACTTGCTTTTCTCATCTCACTATATTGGTAACAAGTTAAATCTAACGATCGATGTGGTCCAAGGGTTCCTTCGTTATGGTTATGCTTAAAGCTGTGTAGCACTTTAGTATGCAATCCGCTTAAGTATAGACCATTCAGCGTAAAACAGTTATTAAATCAGCAAGCAATAACTTAAACTACAGTCTCACATTTCTGTTTTCTGAAATAAAGTTCGCTCTTTCTCTTTGGAGGTTCTGTCGTTTGCAGATTAATTCCAATTCAGCCCAGATTTAGAATATACATTTATACCGGTCCAATGAAAATATTTTAATTGCATATGGTTTAATGCTTTTTCATTTATAAAAAAATGTCAAATGACTCTGGCGATTTTAATCGAGTAACAAGAAAATGCATTTTCATTTCAAATAACGAAAGAAAATTTAATACAGAAAAATCTAATTACAATTTTTTTTTTACTTTTGAGAAAGTGGATCATAATCTCCAGGACCGTCTCTTTCTGGGTAAAATAAAAAAATTTTAAATAGATATTAAACAGTGAGTATTTTAAAAATTCATCTACAGTTTCTCTAAGTTTTTGTACTGGATTTATAGCAGAGTTCAAATCAGGGTTACAGAACTAAAATCTATAATACTTAAACAATGTTAAAGCTAATGTTATTGCAAAATAAAAACAAAATATGAGGAAAAATGTTAGGGATTAATTTTTTTTCTCATATTTAGGTTTTTGAGGTCGCCGAATATAAATCTGATATCAAAATTTTTATATTTATAATAACGAATTAAATACGGTGAAGAATTGAAATTTGAATTCGCCCTTCAAATTCCTTCAGCACATTTTCCTTTAGAGAGAAATACCATTACAGCTTCAAAGTGATAATTTGACCAAGCTCCTATAAAATCTTCTGAAAATAAAATTGCGATTATAATAATATAACACAATTACAATAGTTTATTCTCATTTATTACACAAATACATTACATAATACTCAGAAAAATATTCTTTTGACATAAAATTAATATTCTTAAACAAAAGAAAACCTCTCCTTAATTCAAAGGTTAAAATCATTAATTTAGATTCAAAAACAATCCTTTTTTCATATACAACATCTTTGTGACAAGTTCCGCGCAATTTTCCAGTAAAATGTATTTAGTTTTTCGTTCTTTGCTCCATTATTTAAAATTTGATATTTGCAATTATTTAATTCTGATATCATACGTAAATTAAGTGTCATTAAAATCCTGGAAGAGACATTTTTTTGAAGCTCCTAGCATTTTTTCCTTTCATAGTCAGCAATATTGTATTCACCATTTTCAATTTTGAAGTTCTGATATCATATTTATATTGTGCGACCTTCAAAACCTAAATACAACCATTTTTTAAAAACTTTTCCAAGTTTTTCAATTTGTTGTTTACCATATTGGATCCTATACTTTTTATTTTTAAATTATGATATATTTGGTTTCAATTGCTTCGAAAATGTTAATGTCTTTATCTTGTACTGTTCCTAATATTTTCTTCATTTGTGTCTAGATCCTCTATTTTCATTTTTGAAGTTCTGATGTAATGTATAGAGTTAGCGACGTAGAAAATCTGAATATAAATATTTTTGCAAAGACCCTAAAATATTTTCTCTTTGTCGTCTGCCATATTGGATCCACCATATTGAATTTCAAAATTGTGATATCAGATTTGGTTGCAGCGAACTCGATGACCTAAGCGACAGTAGTTCTTCACAGTTTCTAATAGTTCTTTATTTGTGTTCCGCTGTATAGGATCTTAATTTAAAAAATTTTCAACAATAGTATCAGATTTGGATTCAGCGACATAGCAAACGTAAACATGTTCGAAACAAATTTTCTCTATAATTTTGTCTTATTCTTTAATTAATTAGCTGCAACCTTGTTTAATGATTATTCACTTTAGTTTCAAGAGATATTAGGTTAACCCCTTCGTTGGCAGAGAGAATTCGACAAAAAGTTCCCAAAATGGCAGGAAAATTTGTTATTACAAAAATTTGGATCCTGTGATTTTTGGAGTCACTGAATCCGAATATGATGTCAAAATTCAGGAATCCAAAATAGCAGATCCAATATGGCGGACGAAAAGACAAAGAACGGCACGATTTGGATAAATCTGGGTACCTCCAGGGTTTTGGGGTCGCTGAACCCGAAAGTAAAGTCAAAGTTCTAATTCAGGCACACCAAAACCCCGTAAGTGCCGAGATTGATCTAAATCGAGCCGTTTTTTGTATTTTCGTCCACCATATTGGACCCGCTTTCTTGAATTTTCGAATTTGGACTTTAGATTCGGATTCAGCTACCCCAAAAACCCCCGTGTAAGACTTGAATGCAAAATCGAAGTAAGTTAAATAGAAAAAAAGAAGATTGACGCATTTTGCTAAAATGTCACACAGGGCACGGAAAATTTTGACGCATTTCACGTCAATGCCAACGAGGGGAGAAAGAAGCCAAATTTTACAAGTATTCCAATGTTCGCGACATTCCTAATAAAATCTGTGATTAAACTGCTTGAAAATAGGTATAGAAAGTTTAAAAAGTCAGTTTTTTTCAAATAGCTTCTTTCTGCTCATCATAATGCTTAATCTGTTACAGAAATTAATGAACATTATATTCCACGCAAAACTAAAAATAAAGCAGTAGTTCAGGCAATATATTCTAAATCAAATATTTTGCATTTTAGCTCCAATAGAACTTCATTTACAACATCCTAAGTAACACCTTCTTGCATATAATTTATATAAACGATAAGTTTGTTTTGAATTTTCTTGTTTCTGCTTTGTTTCTTTATAAAAGAAGATCTTATTTAAAACGCAATAAATGCACTTTTATTACATCCAGAGAATTGTATTTTTTTTAGTTTTCCAGAAATCAAGCCTATTTTGAAGTTATTTTCTAAAAGCTTTTAACGGACATGCAGAGAAACTAAGTTATTTTATGAAAACAAAAATAATAAATATTTCTTGTCATTTTTTTTATAAGAAATAAGTTTCGATAACTTTACCTCCTTAATAATAATTCAAGCTGGAATGTTCAATTTGTTTAGATATGCAGGGAAATTTGTACCCTTTATTTCTCGTGAAAAATGTCTAAGAATTAGAATGTGCCGAATAAGGAGTTTATGCTAATCACTGTCCACTTCAGTGTTTTTTCACAAAACTATACCTAATCAAAATATAAGACATGAAGTTTTTTGTTTTAAAATGGCTCTGACGAATTTTTTTTTTATTTTTATCTCAAAATGATCTCCAGGAGACATTTTAATGAGAACAGAAGGAAACCGGGATGTGCCAAACCTTTTGGGTTAAGTTGCGCTGAAGGCCGTCTTGTAGAAAAGGGCGCACCACTTTGTACTGGTGTCGCCCAACATAAAGTTTTTCTTAATTTTTTTCTTTAGTTTCTAGAAATTCTTACAAACTGTATAAGTAAGGGTCTTTATAATCAGTCAGTACGTAAAATGAAGTAAATCACTAGGGTAAAGTTCAACAAGGATTTGTTGAGGACTATTTGAATTGGCCTTCAGGGCCTACCTTGTTAGACATGTCAGTCAATAACTGACATCTGGTGAGCCCTGATCTAGAGGGTGGCTTTTTTACTGACTTTGTATTCATTAGATTATCGGAATTGAAAGGTGAAGTAACTTTATATCCTGGGAGTTTGGGAAAACACACTTACTCTAAATTGAATTCAATCCAGGACGATATAAATCTTCGAGAATCCGGTTTGTATCGTGGCCCTGCTGAGGTTAGGTGCTTCCCGTGTCCGTTAGGGGCACCATAGCTGGCCAAAAGTGGAGTAGATGGGGTAAGAGAAACGAGAAGAGAAACGGGGCAGAAATAGATGGCAGGCACGTGTTGTCCTTTGCTGCCGACCTCCAGACTGCACTCGACTGATTTACAGTCGCTGCAAGGTATCGGTGCAGGTCCGGTCGAAGGTGCCAATCGAAAGTTGTGTTAAAGTTACGCCTCGCTCGATATTCGATAGACATATCGGTTCATCTAAAATGCACTACGTGAACCGTTTTATACCCTATCGACGATAATTAATCTACAATTTTGTGCTGTACTATCTAAAATTTCGTCTCCTCCAAGTTCAAAAGTTCTATTGCAACACATGCATATTAAAAGGTCCTATCTCCCCGTTAGAAGAAAAAACACAGAAAGAGATACATATTAGGGAGTAAGGAAGGATAAGAATATTTTTACGTCCATATGTTTCAGAGTTAAGCTTTCTGTTCCAATCTATCAGTGGAGTATTCGAGTCAAAGTTTTTCTATTTTTCACTGATATAATATAAAGTTATTCTTCCCAAACGCAAGGTTATGTCGTCGGTATGCTTCTGTTTTAGAAGTTTCATCTAAGAATTAAAAAAAAATTGTTACACACGTAAGTTAACGAACCCGGAAATTTCAGACTTTTGTCTTCATACAAAAAGTATTGTGAGAGTTTATTATTATAAGTGATATTTTAGAGAACTTTAACAGCAATTATTCATTAAATTGTAAACATAAAATTTTATTTGCTTAAAAAAATATATGTTAGAAAAAATCTCTGTTTTTTTTTTAGGAAAGTAGGTATGTTTTGTTCTTTGTTTTTTAAAGACACAGATTTCTTTTTAAACCTCAGTAATTTT
>NC_046660.1:78326268-78332037 GCF_010883055.1 Belonocnema kinseyi | reverse complement strand
AATTTATGTTCATAATAAGGATATCTTGTGAGTTTTATTAGGGTTAAATAATTTTTGTAGTCAGGATCATTCCTTGTCATATAAATAAATTTTCTCATTGTTCTTGTAAACATCGACAATACCAGAAAAATTTGAGATAATACTTTGCACATCTGAAAACGTTCCACAAAAATGACCTCCTACTTTTTTGAGATACCTTACATCTTTTACGAGGAAAATTCAAAAATAACATTTATAGGAAAAAAAATTCTTTCGGCGTCAAAAATGATCTCATTCTTTCGATTATTTAAACAAAGTTTCTGCTAATAGAATGGAGACATAAAATCAGCTTTATGTGGACTGAACCATTTTTGAGAGCGGTAGATTATATGATAGTACTAATATTGTATGTTATTTGGTTCTAATTTTAGAAAAATATACTGAATTTTGGATTTTACTAATTTTCCTATTCATTTAATTCATTTAATCCCCCCTCTTCTTTCATATATATTTTGCAAAACAAAAATCTATTTTCATCCTTGATAACAATAAATTATGCATTGAACATATGTGTTTGACTTATAGAAATAATTGTACAAAACAATTTCAATTGTCTTGTTATATTTAGCCAAAGAATTTTCTCGTTCTTAAAAATTGAATTACTTCAATTCAAAACTGCTCAATTTATAATTTATAATAGTGAATAAAATATTAAACTGCTATTATATCGGATAATTTCATTATTCAACTTTATAAAATATTGTTATATCATACATTTATTTTGTTACATTTTTCAAAATAATATTTCGTTTTCTCTTGGGATTTTTATTTCATCAATAGGATTCCGATATATAATTTATCATAAAATTAATTCATATTTGTTATTAGAAATGTTCTTCCTAATGTGCAGTACTTATTAAACATTTAAGTAAAAAAACTTTTACTTATTTATACATGTTTATTACTTATTGTTGATAACAAACATGTGTAAAGTAATAATTTAAAATTTTTTATATTGAAATTCCATTAGAATAAATTCAAATATAATGAATATAAATTGTTAAACGCTTCCAAATGTTGCTTGCAATATTTGAAATATTAAGAATACTGCGATATATAGCACTTTTAAAACAATGTTTTTTAGTAATCCTTTTAGACTTCAATGACTTCATTTAGGAATAGTTTTTATTTCTTTCGCCGAGCTCTGCTGCCCCCCAATATGGAATTTGTGGGCGAAGGATAGGCTGAGAGAGAAGAGGAAATTCAAAAAGGCGAAAATATAATTATTTTGAAAAAATTGCGAAACTGGCTGGCATGGAAAGAGCAGACATTAGGGTTCGTCCACAAATTACGTAAGATGTTTTTCTTTTGTTTGAATAAAGACGAGCATAAAATTGCTGTGAAGTTGAGAAGAACACAACGATATAAACAAAAGAAAAACGGCTTACTTAATTTGTGGACGATCCCTTAACTGAGACAGAAAAAAAGAGAATGACAAATTCAAACCTCGGCAAGCGGATAAAGATTCATGTAGATCACCGAGGAATAGACTGCATTAAAATTTAATAAACTTGAATATAGAACAGGGGCTTGTAGAAGATAATAATTAATGAATTACGTTGGCAAAGAGATATTTAGCCAGAGGAGCAATAGAGTGAAATAGAATCAGAGACTCGAACGAAATTAAGAGGCATATTTAGATATTTGCCCACTCAATCGATAAATTAAACATAATTAGACTAAAAACAATGATCATCCTATACAAATATCAAAAGATAATGAGGCCTCGAAGACCTTGTGTCAAAATGATGTGGTAATTGTATTTTATATAGAAAAGAACAAAACGAAACGTAGCGAAACTTTCGTTACGTTCCTTTTTTGTTGCTTTCCAAATGAAATTGTGAAGAAACAAAATTTTCACAATGTGTCTCTGTAGCTTAATTATTTTTCAGTAATTTTTCATACGAAGCATAGTTTTTCAGATCAATTATATTCAATTTAGAGAAATAATAGAAAAATATTTAAAAATGCACCTTATTTCGTTTCAATCCCTGAATAAAGTGTGACATACTGAAGTACAAAAGAAGGAATTAAGCAAGATAAGCGCGTGATCGAAAAAAAGATTCACGTAGATAAACAAGGAATAGACTGGTGTGGATAGGGATGCAGCATTAAGAAGTGAAAAATATAGACGGTATACTGACAAAGAGAAAGAAAAAAATTATATATGTGATGAGCAATATATTAAAATTGATTTAAATGGGCTAGTATATACTGTAATAGAGAAGGGCGGATTGAAAAGATAATAAATTTACTTAATTTAGAATTGCACTAACAAAGAAATAAGAGATGGTTGTCGTGAATAAAAGATTAAATAAATTTTTGTAAATGCACTTAGGGAAGAAATAGACTGCAATACTGAAGAAATAATTAGAAAAAAATATTCAAGGAACCATATTGAGAAAGATATAAAAAAGATTCACCTTAATCTGGAATAGACTAGTATTGATTGGAATGGTAAAGAGGACATCAGAAAGTAGAATCTCTATCGAATTATATTCCTAAAGGGTTACAAAAAATTCAGATAGATAAACGAAGAATAGACTGGAAATAAGTGGGGCAGACTAAAATAATGTTACATAAATTGGAAAGAGAAGAGGGCATTGAGAAGGATAGACGGCAATTATATTGACACAGAGGTAGAAAAATTATTCACTTTGATGGGAGATGAGTAGACTAGAACAAATTGGTTCAGGCAGCTAGAATACAAATAAAGTGGATTAAAAAGAGAGGCGCCGAATTATATTGAAAAAAACGTTTACAAAATATTAATGTAGGTAAAGGAGAAGAAATCTGTAATTTAATGAAATATATTCAGATAGACTTATGTTTTTTTTTTTTAAATCATTTTAAATATTTTAAAGAAAAACATTATTTATTAATAATCCTATCTAGATTAATTTGCATGACGACAAAATACTAAACATAGTTTTGACGTTTTTTGAAAAAATGGAATTCCTAAATATTTCCAAAAAACATTGCTTTTAAACGAAAATTTTAAAAAACAAATAAGGACAATTTGATTTATGTTTCTTCTACCAGAGACTCATAATCGAATAACTGATTACACTTTGTTTGTCAATTAAAAAGGAATAAGGAATAAAAAGTTAAATAGGAATTTGTTCCGCAAAAATACTCATTTTTAGAAATACTCAAAAAACATTTTGAAATGTCGAAATGTTTGCTTTTTAGAAAAACAGCCTATTTTGATACGCTATCCTGATTTTTTTACATCAAGTAGAACTCAACAAATTCCATGCTTTCTTCATCATTTGAGCCTGTTTTTAGTATACATCACCTTACTTTGGGCAAGGATCCGAGCTTGTAAATTGCAAATTTCTATATCGACGAGGGTCATCATGCTTTCAAATACAATTCCCATTGGATCATAAAGTTTGGGAATTTCGACCCTCTAAACAGGAATTTTACCTTTTTGTTCGTAAGATCCTGTATCAAACATCAGAGGATAAAAAATAATTAAAATATTAGTGATTGAAAGATAAGTTTCTCCTACAAAGGGAGTGGCCATTAATTCTTTAACGCTATTTTTATTGTTTTTTGACTCTCTCCTCCCTCTTATAAAGCTGAATGCCTAATATTTTTAAAACCAAAATATAAATTTATATTATATAACTATGAATCAAACAATGAATAATCGGTTAAAACTGATAGCTACATGAGAATACTTTTAATTTTTAAATCTCTGGATATATTTTTTCCCTCAAATTTGAAGTCACTTAATATGAATAAATGACAAAATTAAGTTATTCTTGTTTAAAATTTAATTTTGTTTGTTGAAACTCTACCTATACATTTTTTGTTTCATATTCATCTTGTTTGGTTGAAAATTCTTCTGTTGGATAGAAAATTTTAGTATTTTCTAAAATCTAGAAATATTTGTTTAAAAAGTCATCCTTTCTGCTAAAACATTCAACTACTTAATTAAAAGTTGAACTAGTTTAATGAAACTTACAGTTTTGTTTGTTGAACGTCCATTTCTACGCTTCAAAATTTAACAATGTTGTGGAATACTCGTTTTATTTTTCACTGAACATTAATTTTTTCAGTTAAAATATCACTATTTATCTAATATCAATATGTTTCAATATTTATTTTTATTTATAAATTTAAAAAAAACGGCTTTTGAACTGCACCGGTATGCAAACACAGTTCTTTCAGATTAACGGTCTGATGATCTCACTCTGATCAAACTGGCAATCTGAAAGACCTGGGTTTAGATTTACAAATAAATATTAATTTTTAAACAAATTGATTTTAGACCAGCAGACAAAAAAAACAATGAACATCAAATTAGTTTAATTAAAAAAATTTAATAAAAAAAGCATCGCTTTCGTTGAAAACTTAACTATTTCAGAACTAAAATTTTGGGCTAAGAATTAATAACTCGGTTTTAAGTTAAACTAATTTGTAAAAGACTATTTTTTTTATTGAAGATTGATCAATTCAGTTGAAATTCAACTATTTAGTCCCAACTCAACTTTTTTTGTTGGAAATTTGTATTTTCATATTAAAGATTCTGCTGTCTTAAAAAAATCGTCTTTTTGTGTTCAAAATTGAACAGTTCTGTAAATTGTTCCAATCTTTTGCTGTGAATTAAACTACTTTGGTACCAAGTTATACATGCTGTTTGAAATTAAAATATTACTTAAAAAATTTAACTAGTCTTTTGGAAATTAGTTTTTTTTGGTTGTTATAATTTTTTTATCTGAAAATCGAGCCATTCCACTTTTGGTACAACATTTTTCCCTTATAAGTTTGAACTTCAACTATTTACTTGAATCTGGAACTGTAACGGTTTTATTTTTGGGTGCAAACTTACACTTTGTTATTTCAAAATTAACTTATATGGTTGAACATTTATTGCGTGGTTGAAAATTCGGCTCATGCAGTTAAATTGAACTGGTTAAATTTTTTGTGCAAAAGTTTTCTTAACTGAAAATTTATTGATACGATTTTTGGTTGAAAATTGATTTCATTTATTAATAAATTCAAACTTCCATTACAAAATTATCGCTCTTCGTTGAAAATGAATTTTTTGGTTGAAAAGTTTTCTTTTATGTTTTATTCGTCAACTGTTTTCTGAAAAATGTTGCTTTTTATCTTGAAAACTATTTTTAATTAAATTCCATTTACTATACTTCACGAAGTTTGTAGTATCTACTTTTTTTTACTATTTTTTGAACATTAAATATATAACATTGCTCAGATTCACTTTAAAAAAATTACACATCAAGTATTAAAGGCCTGGAAACTGTAAGTAATAACCAAATTCAACCATTAAATTTTTTAAATATCAAAATATTTCTAATACTCGTATAGTAAGAAGTTAGAAATAATTAAAGTGATTATATGAAAATTGTAATTCTCAATTAAACATTTTTCAATCCAGAATAGTACTTTAAATTAAAAAATGTCATTTTTATTTATTCACAGAAAATAATGATAGTAATAATTTGCTCGAACAAAAATGGTAAAAGTTGAATGTGAGAGAAAAGAACCGTAATCGAGCCCCTACAAAAATTCGTAAGCTACTGTTGCTATTAATATCAGATGTGCTAAAAGGAGGATCAAGTGAATAAGGTATGTCCTAATCAGACTTTCTGCGCTTAAGGTTTAAGTAGAAAACCCCGCTCTTGACACGACACTTAATTCTATCTTCTAAATTAAAAGTTCCTTTCCAGAGAAAGACTCAAATAAAGAAAAGTCAAT
>NC_046660.1:78320304-78326168 GCF_010883055.1 Belonocnema kinseyi | reverse complement strand
AACACTGATGAAATTCTATTTCTTAAATTTCAGAAAAATGGGCCTCTTCGAAACTTAATTAATTTGTTTAAAATTCGACTATTTGGGAAGAAACTTGATCTTGATCGTTGAGGATTCATCTAGTTGGATGAGAATTTAACTTTTTTGCTGAAAATGCGTCATTTTCAGTTATGCATTTTGTTGAAAATTAATCTTCCCCTTTGGAAATTAATCTTCTAAGGTTAGCAATTTAGCTATTTGATAAACAGATTTCTCTTTTGTTTTTTGATCATAGAAGTATCACGGGTTAAGAAACCTATGCAACCCCTTCCACGTGACACTTTGTAACTTTAGGGCAAACTCTCACGCTACCAGTTTTAATTGAAATGTTTTTTTTTTCCTATTTGACATCGTTACTTAAACTGAAGGACTTTCATTAAATAATAGAGGTCCTGAGTAGGAAATGTTGAAGTCCAAGTCTTTCAACTGACCAATTCGGACAAATGACCAATGGCTAGTGGTAATGGGGGTCGTAGCCCGCCAGTGGTGATTTCTCTTCAACCTCAGATTACAGGTTTTCGTGGCGGTTGTTAATAGTAGCCTGTACAAGCCTAGATAGCGATCGGCACCATTTGTCTCGAGGGACCGGAGAATTTTTAACGAGACTGCCGGCCACCTACTCGCCCCAGGCTTAAGGCTCTTCGCGCCGACCTAATCTGTCTGTAATCAGAATTTCCCTTCAACGTTCTCATCTTACAATTAAGGACACCTCGTGCCGTATTAACTTCCGAAACTGCGATAATTCAAAAATATTTGTGTGAATCGCCGTATCATATGAATCCCTAAAATCCGTCTCACATTTCCCACGATGGTAGCAAGATTAAAAGTTTCATTTCACACTATCGTAGTAATGCCAGTTTATCAATTTCATTTCGGAATTAGATCAAAAGCATTTGTAACGGTTTTATACATATTTCGGATTTTTCATTTTATCTGCAAATTACGCATCAGAAAAATCAGATTATCAAATCAATCGGATTTTATCAGTTTTCGTGACTAGCAATTGTCGAGTATCGTTCGTTATGGTACATCCATGTCATATGCTAGATGCATATTGAAATGTAAAAACTATAATGTCAAAGATTTTTCTTACACTTTCCTGCAAATAAAATTTTCAAGTTTTGACAAATTCCTGAACTATTTGATCATCAAAAAACACTTTTTGTAGAAATAGCAAATAAAATTAAGTGTCATATTAATTTATAGTCATAAAATTCCCTGTTGATCGCAGCGAGTTGCAAATCTTCCAGAATGAGACGGAACTAGGTAACTGTGTATAAATACTTCTAGAAGGAAAAGTTAACTTAACCATTCAAGTTCAAAGTTCTTCACTTTAGTTGAAAATTCATCTCTTTTTTGGAAAATCGAAATATTTTTTGTTGAAACTCAAGCAATTTGGTTCGAAAGGTTATCTGTTTTATTGAAATTTAAATAGTAACCAAAAAGATTATTAATTAACTAACTTTTCTGTTTAAAACTGATATTTGAAAGTTAAAACTGCAACTGTTTTTGAGAAAATTTACCTTTTTGGTTTCTAGTCTTTTTATAGGAAAATTGTCTTTTAAGATGCATATTTAACTATTTGGTCTAAAAATCATTATATTTTGTTATGAATTATTTTTTTAAACTAAAAGTATTCCAATATCGGTTCAAAGTTTATATTTTAAGTGGAACATTAAACTGTTTGGTTTGAAATGCAATGAATTGGTCAAAAGTTGAACTGCTTTTTTGAAAATCTATTTCATTTAAATGATTTATCCACTTTGTGAAGAATTAGTTTCTTGTGGTTAATTTTTTTTCTGAAAATAAGAGTATTTTATTTTTCCTTAAAAATTAATCTGTTTTAGTGAAAATTTGGACTACTTAGTGGAAATCTCGAGTTCCTAGTAAAAATTCTGACATCTTTTTAAAATTTTTTGTTTTGAAAATTTAATAATTTTGTTGAAAATTCCACTGTTTTGTTGACATTCACTTTTTTTTAGACATTTTTTTATTCGTTTTCAATCCAACTAATTACGATTGACAATTTTTTGCATTGAAGCTCACTGTATATTTGTGGTTAAAAATTAGTCTGTTTTCTTTTGAAAATTAATTGATATAATTGAAAATGATAATATTACATTTTTTGGTAAAAATTTATTTTTTTAAGTTCAAAGTATAACCATTTTGTTAAAAATTTCACTACATAGTTGCAAGTTGGACTCCTTTGCTAATTCTTTTTTAAATTTAACTATTGGGTTGAAAATTCGCTCTTTCTATTTAAGCATTTATTTTTCAACAAAAAAATAGTCTATTCCACCCAAAGATGAAAATAAAATCATTTTTTTATAAAAATATTCTAGTTGATGACACATAATTTTACTTGACAATTCAGTTGCTTGGTTGACAACAATTTTTGTAGTTCAAAGTTAGTTTTCTTAAATGCAAATTTTAATTTGCCATTTTTATTTTGAAAATTGATATTTTTGGTTTTCAATTCAATAGTTTTTGGATTATTTCTTTATATCATTTGTGAGATTTTCAATTTGCTTACGTAACAGAAATCTCGGAAAGGAAATTAGATGTATGAAAGATAATAAAAATAATAAACAGGAAATATTGTAAATGAGACATGTATTTCGAGCAAATAATGTTTGCAGACGAATTTGTTTATCGTTAATTTATATAGAAAAGAACTTTACCGCTTAATTCAGAAGTTAAAATAACTGAAAGATGTTTTCAAGCACGAAACTTGGACATTAGGGCTGCACCTTTATAGTTGGAGTGATTTTGGGTAAGGATCTCCTGATTTCGTGATAACTCAAAGCTTCTCACTAACGAGGCATGATATATGTTCATTTAAGATATAATAATGAGTCTATTTTCCATTACAAAACCTCTTCAAGTATAATAATATAAAATTTCATTAAAAATAACATATACTATTTATAATAAAATTTAAAATACATTACTTTGCGGACTTCGTAATATCTACCCTTTTTATCATTCTTTTAACATTGCAACTATCACGAAATTAATTTGCTTTGTTCAGATTCACTTAGAAAGAAGTTGCATATCAAATATTGAAGACCAGGGAGATGTTACTTTTCATTTCACAGAGCATTCAATTAGAAAAATAATTCAGAAATATATTCAGAAATCTTCTTATTAATTTATAATCAATAACAAAATTCAAATTTCAATCCTAGCCTTTTGTTTTCATTCATTTACAAATTGTAAAATTTGAAAGAAAAGAATCGTAAATGAGCCCCTGATCTTAAAAATTCTGAAGCTACTATTGGTACTAATATAAAATGTGCGAGAAGAAGGATCAAGTGAATATGACATGTCCGCGTCAAATATTTGAGACTCAAGTTTTCAGTGAAAAAAACGCGCGCTTAGTACGGCATTCAATGATATCTTCGGAATTAAGAGTTTTTCATCAGAAAAAGGCAAAATAAAACAAAAGTCGCTCCATTAAATATATTTTTTATTTTTACTTAATAATAAGTTTCTACTCTCTCAATATAAAAAAGTGAAATCTCATTAATTACTAGCGGAATTCTACTAATTAGATTTTAGAAAACTTTGCGGTTGAAGAAAAATAGAAAATTACTAATTTGATAGTGGAAAAATACTCATCTCAGGTAAAATATTTTTCAAAAAAGTGAAGGTCATTTCTGTAGTAAATTGCAACGAGGAATTCAATAGTGACCTTTATTTTGACCTTAAAGTTGACCTTCATGGCTTTTCGAAGGTCAACTTTGTTTTTTTTATGGAAATCTACTTTTTTACATCTGCAATCGATAGATGACCTTCAAGGTTTTTTCATGGTTTTTTCCAAGCAGTTTACGTTTACGTTTAGCGTGTTTCGGGGTGCTTTATAAGCAAGAGTCCCATTGCCTCTCACGCTTTAGTGAAGACGTTCGAACTGAAAACCTTGAGCTTCTTCACAAAAAGCTATGCGATTCTAAAAATAAGTTACAGCATTACGAATCATCTCCCTATCAATCAAAGCAGCATGTTGCAGAATCCGATTCTGCAATTCGTCTAAGCTTTGCGGTTGCGTTGAGTATACTTTGCTTTTTAAATAACCCCGAAAAAAATAGTCGAGAGGCGTCAGATCAGGAGATCTAGCAGGCCACTCGATTTCACCCCTTCTTCCAATCCACCTTTGAGGAAACTGAGTATCCAAATATGCTTGAACCATCCTACCGTAATGAGCCGCTACTCCGTCCTGCTAGAACCAAATATTTTGAAAATTATCGCCTGTTATCTCCCTTATTCTTAGTACAATTGTGTTTCTGAGAAGCTCTTCATATGCACGGGCATTGAGATTACCATCGACGAAGAAAGGGCCTATCAATGTATCATCCAAGATACCGGTCCAAACATTAATCTTTTGTGGATATTGTGTGTGACTCTCCAACAACCAATCAGGATTTGTGTCGGACCAATATCTACGATTTTTCCTGTTAACTTCACCTTTTAAAGTGAAAGTAGATTCATCTGAAAATACTGTATTGTGCAAGAGAAGAGGATCTCTATCAATTCTGTTTATCATAATTTCACAAAATTCTATCCGACGATTAGGATCGTCTTCATTGAGCTCTTATACCAGATGAACATTTTAAGGATGGCAATTAATGTTTTTTTTTTAATATTTCGCACTGGCTTAGGAGCAACGTTACGCTTGTCACTAGCTCGACGTAAACTAAGGTGTGGGTTTTCAACAAATGCTTGGGCTATGTCCATCTGCATCTCCTCAGATCCTGCAGATTTTGGCCGAACAATTCTCTGAAGGTCCTTGATAGATCCATGATTCATAAAGCGCCTTACAGTTATTTAAATTGTTGATTTTGAGACAGGATTAAACCCTTCTCCATTACGAAAAGTGCGAATAAAGAGCAAACGAACTTGATCATTCGATTGAACTCGATCTCCCCAACCACGCATCATTAATACAGATACCCTCTCTCGTTCCGAAAGTTTAGCTTGCGCTATAATAATCTTTTAGCGAAAGATAGTATCTATGTACTCGTAATACGTAAATTTAGTTTTTATTCGTAATATTCGTATGGAAAAACGGTATAGGACTTATGGTATCGCCTTAGGTATTGACTTAGGTATCGAAAAACGGTATAGGGCTGTATAACTTCGTCGGGAAGGAACAGAACTCTCACCAGAACACCTGGAACTTTTAATGAAAAATTTCCTTACGATTTTACAATATTCAAAACGCTGTAACCAAGGTCAATAAAAAGCTCATCAATGAAAATCTCGTTGAAATTTACTTCAGGAATTACACTGACATCTTGGAAAACTTTTTAAATTTCAAATAACCTCTAACTGACCTTGACCATTACATTTGACCTATGGCTTGGGTACGTACCTAAATGTAGAATTTTCCGCTCTATCGATTGCAAGTGTAAAAAGAGGGTTTCTATTTAAAAAAACAAAGTTGAACTTCAAAAAGCCATGAAGGTCAACTTCAAGGTCAAAATGAAGGTCACCATTGAATTTCCCGTTGCAATTTACTTCAGGAATTATACTGACCTCTTGGGAAACTTTGTTAATTTCAAATAACCTCCAACTGATCCTGAACGTTACGATTAGCCTATGACTTTGGTAAGTACCTGAACGTAGAATTTTCCGCGCTGTCGATTGCAGGTGTAAAAAAAGAGGGTTTCTATTTTAAACAACAAAGGTGACCTTCAAAAAGCCATGAAGGTCAACTTCAAGGTCAAAATAAAGGTCACCATTGAATTCCTCGTTGAAATTTACTTCAGAAATGACCTTCACTTTTTTGAAAAATATTTTACCCGAGGAAATATCCGACTGTCCCA
>NC_046660.1:78314091-78320204 GCF_010883055.1 Belonocnema kinseyi | reverse complement strand
ATACATATGTGAACTCAGATTTTGGGCTCACAATAAAATGATTGTCGAGCAATCAGCTGATTGCGTTGACAGATTGCTTCACGGATTCAACCATCTCGAAGCGATAAGTTACCATAAATTACAGATCAATAATCACAATTTACCATAAATATTTCAAAATTTGGAAATATTTTGGTAATTTCTTAATTAACCATGAATTTCCAACATTTTTAAACTAAAAAGAGACATTTCAAAAAGAAAAAATATATGTAAAAAATGAAAAATAAGATTTTATATTAAATGAGTGTAATTTGTTACCAAGCAATACTCTCTAGTCAAGAGTAAAAAGAAATTTCAACAAATTAAGCAATTTTAAAGCAAAAAGGCAATTTTTCGAAAAAAATTGATTTTACAACTCGCAATTATAAATATAGAACAAAAAATTCATATTTCAACCCACAAAATTACATTTAAGAAACTTCTTCAATTCTTTACAAAATAATTTTCTTTTTAAAGAAATAATAAAAATATTCAAAAATAATAACGTGTAACCAAAAAAAAATCAAAGTATAATTTTCAATCATCAATGATTACTATTCAACCAAAATAACGTCGGTATAACAAAAGCTGTTCAGGGTTTCGCGGGGTCTGTGTTGTCACTCAGGCGGGCACTCCAACGTGAACAAACAAAAGCGAAACGGGTTATAATGAGTCATTTTCCACCCGCCGTCAACCCCAAAATTGGCGCTTTGTAAGAGTTTCACTGTAGATGAAATTCCACCCAAAAATATGAAATTTTGAAAAGAAAGACTGTATTTTTTGAAAATATTTACAATATTTGGTAATTTATAAACTTACCATTTTCTAAAACTATCATAATTAGAGGTTTTAAAAATAAATTTATAAATAACAAAACACAATCGTTGAAATGTTTAGTAGTAAATAGCTTAAAATATTCTTATTGTCAAAGTAGGAAATAGTTGTAATAATTATAAAAATATAATTCTTGCTTACGAACTATTCGATCCAAAAAAGTAAAATTAAAAATGTTTAAATTTTGTTTTCATGCATTTACAATCATTATATTTTGCTGTGAGCACAATTGTAAAAAAGCTTGTGAAATGGGAAAGAAAAAAATAGCAATGTGGTAGAAGTAGGATCAAGTGAATATTGAATGTCCTCGTCATACCTTCTTCATTTAGATTTGCAGAAGTAAGACCCGCGATTGGCACGTCATGCAATTTTATGTATAAAATGGATAGTTCCTCACAAAAAAAACACGAATAAAAAAGTCGATTTAATAAATATATATGCTATATTGGAATTCAGAAACGTAAGCCGCTAATAAAAAATTACTTATTCGATAGTGAAAAAATACCAAAGTTTTATTGAAAATAAATAAATTTATTTAGGGCTGCTCTTATATTTTAATTATATAATATTTATTATTGCATACACTTTTGAAAAAAACTTTATCAAAATGATCTCTTTTATATGACAGTATTTATAAGCGTCTTCATATTCTGAATTGTCTACTTAATTAAGTATAGTCAAAGATTAAATTTCTCAAAGCTCTGTAGGTTTTGAGGTACACATTCTCATCATGACACTCGCACTGCGCGCTCGTTTTCCGACATACATCTGTAAACAGGTTTTGTTGGATTTTTTTCTCGTAACTTTCGTCGTTTTTCCAAACATCTTTTTTGTTTTTTTAACGTTATTTTTCACGAATAAAACAAAAGGTACGCGTACTATCAAGAAGTGATTCTTAACCAAGTTGTAGATCTTTTTTGAGATAACCATTTTTGTTAACTCATCTTTTCTCGTATCCTACATAGTTTGTCCACAAAATGAAATTTGTTATTTTCCATTATTTTTTGTGCAATCAAAATTTGAATTTTCGATTTTTGAAGAAAATCCAAAAATTAGTTATGATAATCTTGAAGGGCTTTCAAAAAGAAATGTTTTTCTTTTGTTGAATTTTTTTCATATCGTGCGTTTTTCGGCTTCAAATTTTTATTTTCGGTTGATTTAAAAAATTTTGAAAACGCTATAACTCTGAGAATTTTCTTTTTATCGAAAAAAGTTATTGAGGATAAATTGTTTGTTCTTTTTATTATTATAAATATCCTTACATAGAATTTTCATATTTGGAAAAAAGAGGTCTCAAAAATTTTCAAAATGCGCTCACTTTTTGAATTTTTATCAAAAATGGCTGGTTCACGAACTATTCCTTTCTCTTAGGACCTAAAATATGTCTACCAAAGATGAATTTGATTCGTTTATTTTTTCGAGAGTTATCGTGTTTACGGACGGACGGCCGGACGGACAAACAGACAGACGCCATCGTGAAAACCTGATTTTCGGATTCAGGGGGTCTCGAAACGTGGAGATTCGTTGAAAAAGTGTGATGTCAAATTTCCGACAATCCTAATACTTTCTCAATCATAAATGATGAGAATGTAAAAATCACATTCTAAGAAACTTGTTAAATGTGAAGCAAAATAATTATTTTATTTAACCAGTTACACCAAACACTTGCTTCCAGTCACCCCGTTCTCGGCTTTCCTTGATCTGCTGGCTAACGCACTTATTCAGGGGAGTAGGGCGAGAGCGGTTGCGACATTATATATATAGATAATATTCCAATTGGAAACGAATCCTGCGTCACTCACTGTTTACTTTGCTATCCAAAGGTGTGCTTTTCTCACTGGGAAGCGAAAGGGTGACCTCAGAGGTAAGTAGTTAAAATGTTATACAATCACTGAGAATCTCATAAAATATTATAAATTATGGCGAACTCTGAATTACTGTGAATTTGCAAAATTTACAGCTTCCATAGTTAGAAAATATTTAATGACTGATGAATTCACCATAAGTTTTAAAAATGTCTAAAAGACTTAGATTTTTAAAGTAAAAAGACAAATTTTCAACCAAAAAATTTAATTTTCATAACTCAAAACACAAAATTTCATGCAATGAGTTTCATTTGTAAACAGAAAAGATTCCTTTTTCAAGAGAGAAAAAAAATGGTGTAATTAATAGCCAAGAGACGAATTTTTTACAGAAAAAAAGAATTAACTGTGAAGTTTAAATTTGGAAAAAAAATAATACTAACGAATGAAATACATTTTTAAAAACTCATTTAATTTTAAACAAAAACACTAAATTTTAGATTAAAAAAAAAAATTCAACAAAAAATAATTATGCTTGGCTGAAAAGGTAATGCAGAATTTTCAACCAAAAGAAGTACTATACGACCAGAAATAGTTGTGCATTCTAAATAAGAATGAATTTTAAAATAAAAAGAAAGAATTTCAACCAAAAACTAAAAATTTTAGAATTAAAAGACGAATTTTCATTCAAACAGTTTTATTTTTTACTGCGAAACATTATTTAGCCAAGAGTAAACTGAAATTCATCCAAATGATGGAATTTTCAAACCAAAGAGACGAATATTTTACAAAAAAATTGAAATTTTAACTGCTAGAAAGAATTCTGACATTTTCGTAATTTTCCAAAATTAAAAAAATCCTCGATTCAAACTAAATATGTATTTAAAAAGTTTCAAAAATTTATCCATATGAGCAAAAACTGTGCCTGTGTTCCAATCGTGTTTGATATCATACATTTTCTATAAAAAATATTTTTAAAAACAAACTAAAAATGGATATTATCTCAAAAATAAATATGGATGATTTTTAATAAATGATAAATTATTACTCCGGCTTTAAAAAATAATATAATATAATAATAATATAACACACAGCAAATCGAATCAACCCACATTTGGCCAATTTTTAGGAGAGAAAAAAAGGTTTGATTGAATCTAGATTTCAGTTTAATTACAACTAAAAATTTGTATTTCTCGATTATCAGTAGCTGAATAAAGGCAAAAAGAGTTCGAGTTAATAAATTTAAAATAAATTTAATCAGTTGTGAGTAAGTTCACGAGATATCTTTTATTTGCAAGCTAGGTGGATCGTTTTTATCCCTTTTTTACGGTAATTGAAAATCGATTTCTTAATTTGACTAAAAGCGAATAATTAAGTTATCAAATTATTGGTATCTGTATAGAGAAGGAAAAATTTGTAATATAAAAATCGACCTCTTCTGAGAAAATGGAGGAAAGCGTTTTTTTCAACTGGATACTTAATTGTTGTCAACAATATCGTCAGAAATTCCGAGGCGTGAGTCCTCTTAAGACGTTCATCGAACAACAAGTCCACCCACCACATTATTTTTTTAAATCGCAAAACATGCGTTTGCCGTCAATATACTCAAAAACTTGACGTGAGGAAAAGATTTGGTTTTACTTTTGCGATTTTTTTAAAAATTATTTAGAATTTTCTACCTAATGATTAAATTTTCAACCAAATTTGGGTTGATTCGTTCTTCCCCCTAGATTTCAAATAACGTCGAATCTAAAATACAGGGTAAAACGTCGACTTAATAATTATTACGAAAAGGCTTTGAGCACTGTATTTTAAAAGCCTGTTTCCAATTTCAAAGCCATGAATAATTTTATTAATTCCCTAGACACATTTTAATATATTTCTTTGTGCTTCGGTTCACATTTCTATTCTTGCTTAAGTTGCATATTTCCCACTAACTATGAAACCCATTTTAATGGCCTACGTTGGGAAGAGTATATATCGTTTATGTCTGAAAAGGGAATCATGATAGGTGGCGATAACCCAGAAAGTTCGTCGATCGCAGAATCCCTCATAAAGACGTCGCCATGTTGGCGAGTCTTAAAGCGAAAAAGTTGGCTCAACTACTTTGGTCGTACCTTCATCGTTCCGTAAAGCTATTTGTCCTCGGATATTTGTGGCTCGTAAATAATCTGCGTGAACGTTCTCAAAGTTGGTCCGATACGTCAAAATAACGTCTGGGGTTGGAATCGACCCGGATTAGCATTCGTATCCAGTCACGCTTTCCACCCCATGAGGTGCCAAGGTGCTCCCAGATGCTCGCCTGCTTCGGGATAGGAATATGTTCTCATTCTCTCCTGACCAAAGAGTTCCAAGATTTGTGCAGACTTTAAACGGGTGTTGCTCGTAAATAAATCAAGCGCCCTCCCGAAAAGGCAAAAAATTTCTAACTCCTTATCTGTTTTATGAATTGTCTCCCTTAGGCCTGCGAAGAATTTTATGAGCATAGAATTTCAGATACCGAAAACATTGAAGAGATACGTCGACAAAATTTGATTGTAAATAAGTCACGAACTGGTAGCTAGGTATCGTTTAGAACTCGATGTGAACATTGAAAACCGGTTAGTGACTTTTCTTCTTTAATAATTACTGAAATATTACGAGTGATTGGGAGAAAATTGCAAACTCCAACGAGTCATTTACAGCAATGACAGGAAATGAATCTTATAGCTTTTTTTAAAACTGAAAACGAAATCGAATTTAGAAATTGTCTAACACGAAAAAATAAATGATAACGGCATCATATACTGCTAGTCTTCAGCTTGAAAATTCATGTTTTGCTGCTGCTATATGATTTTTTTTAGCTAAAATATGATATATTATCATCATTTGATTTTGTCTTTACTGACTGGGTCATCATCATCTGATATTTTCTTCTCTGGATCATCATTATTATTATCTGATCTTTCCTTCAGTCGCTGGTTCATCTTCTAATCTTGTCCCAATTGTCGGGATGACGATAATTATCCAATAATGGGAAAACTTGGGAAAAAGTATATAATATATATATATATATAATTAAAAATTTGTCATAAGGACAACCGCAGGATTTCGCCGGGAGCGGGTGCTAATCTGAAAAATTGCACCCGCTTCCAGCGAAATGGCAGTAAAATTTCAGCCACAACCACGTCTCACAACCGTGAGATAGGTGGTTACAGTCTGTAAAGGAATCAATACGACGATCCAGCAAAAGCCTCGTGCACCCTAAGAACACGGAGTACCCAAAGACAACCGCCTACTGCATTTTTCCCGCAAGTGTTCTAGCATATTTTTGACACGCAGGGATGCTTTTTAGGCTATTAGCAAGTGAAAGCTTGTCACCTCCAAGAGCGCCGATGATAAGGACGATCAGTTTAACAAAATATTCCGGGTACAATCGTTGCAACTCCCTTATAAGGTCTCGATACCTCTCTTTCTTTT
>NC_046660.1:78307246-78313991 GCF_010883055.1 Belonocnema kinseyi | reverse complement strand
TTGTGCCTTTGAATGTAGGTCGTTCCCGCGTGTGTTGGACAACTAGATAGTATGTGAGCTAAGTGCTCGGGGTGTGCATGGCACGCCCTGCAGCTATCATCGAGAAAGTCTTGGCTCAAAATGTGGCGACAGTATGTTTAGGTGGAAATGACACCGTCTCTCTTGTGCTTTCTTAATCCGGGCTTTCAGGAGTGAGTACTCGAGATGGATTAGATCTGATGCATTTTGCTCACCCCTAATACTGAAGTCAGGTCCGAGTGTTTCAGCAGCCTCCTCCGCTGCTTTGTATAGAAATGCTCCTTTGCCCACTTCTTCGTGATTCCTGACGATTTTAAGAAGAGGGTCTCTTCCATTTGCAACTCTACGTACTGTACCCAGAATAATCCTGTTGTGAAGACATTCAAGAATCAATATTCCGCGACCCCCTTGACGGCGTGAGATGTACAGTCGCGGAACGGAAGGCTTAAGATGCATGCTTTTGTTCATGTGCATAACATTTCTTGTCCCGATTTCAAGAGATCTGAACTCGTTCTTCATCCATGGAACTACTCCAAATGAATAGAGTAGTACCGGGACGGCAAGCATGTTCGTTGCCGATACTTTATTCCTCGCCGACAGTTCGGAAGACCAAATCTGTCGGATGAGACGTTTGTATCTGCTTCGGAGAGTATCCTTTATAGATGTCACATTTTTTTCCCAATATTCAAAATGGTATTCTTAAGAAAAAATGATGAATTGTAAAGGAAGAATTACAGATTTGAACAACTAAAAGTTGCTTTGGTGCTTTATCGTCAAAAATGGGCCGTTTTAAGAGAAAATCATTACTTTCAGCATTTGAAGGTTATATTGCTGATTTATGTTACTGCAGTTATGTTGCTAACTTTAAAAGTTCATACTTACAAGTTTTCTTCCTTAGATTTTTCTTAAATATACCAATTTTTTCTCTGAAAAAATCAGCAAAAAACCTTAATCTGTTTAAAGTATTAAGTATTCTTTCAAACGTAATTATTTTTTGATAAAAATACTAATTTCCTATGAAAAATCCCTGACATAACCTTTAAATGTTCAAATTTGTAATTCTTCAATCAAGTCATAATTTTGTCTTAAATACATCAATTTTTGTGATAAAACACCCTAAATATTACTTTGTTATTGCAGATTGAGACCTAGCTACAATATCATGACTTTTTTATGAAAAAATTGTTTCCATGTTGAACTGTAAAACATTTTATTAAAAATTTGTTCAAAGAGATATCGTGGGTTTGTAAATTAAAACTCGATAAGGAAAGGTAGAAACGGATTGACTAAGAGCAGGGGGGCTCAGGGGCAAATCAGTGCGCTGGTAGTGAGCAGGCGGAGTAATCTCGATCTAAATTATTCCGGATCACGCTCGCATTAATACGAATTAACGCCCCAGTCGCGCCTACCATTTGACTGGGTCTCACGGTTGTAGTAAGGAATGGGAAAATGTAGGGATGATTCTTGAATCCATATTTCATGGATTTCTACGTCAGAGCAAACACAATAAAATTAGATTTTAATCAATCTCGAAAACAGAAACACGCAATTTTTTTTACTTCTTAAAATTTTTAAAATAAGATGTAAAAGTATATTAATACAAAATTGATGTATTTTATCATTTATTTTATGTAAAATAATAATAAGGATGAAAGTCAAGGACAATATTTTTGATAATTGATTAAAATTGATATCTTAACTTCATATTTTATATATAATATTTTTTTACAATATATAGACAATCATAGTTCTTTGCATTTTTATTGAAGAATAACAATTTTTTAATAAAATCACTAAAATTATCTAAATATGTTCAAAATTATAAAGCTAATTTTTAGTTTAAAATCATTTTTCCTCAAAATAACCAATTGCCAGTTTAAAAATCTAATTATTGCGTAAATATTCAAAGACTTTTTTTAATACAAGAATTTTTCATCAGCAATAGCAAATTTAGATGAAAAACAATGAAATAACAACATCAAAAATAAATTGTGAATCCCCTTAAAAACTAAATGTTTTTTTAACGAACTAATTTATGGTGAAGAATGTTATTGTAACATAAAATTGTTAATCTTCCTTTAAATCTATACCGACTTCCGGTGAAAATGCGTGCATGAACTAAATTTCTGGACAAATTTTTAATCTTCTTTGAAATACATTAATTTTTCATTTGATGTACTGATTTCCAGTTTGAAACAACAACAAAATAAAAAATTGTGAATTTAATGACATACATTTTTTACTAAATTTATAAATTCAGAAACAAAACAAAAGTCAATTCTTAACATTGTTTAGTTACATGTTTAACGAAAAAAGTTGTATTTAAAAAAAATAATGTAATATTTATTATTTTGATTGAAAAATATGTTTTTACATCAAAAATCAATAAAGATTTTTTGGAAAACTCAGGGAAATGCTTATATTTTCTTAAAGTCTTTGATCAATCGTTCTACAAAATTGGGAAAATTGAAAAACAGGATACAGTAGGAATCCCTATTCCCCGAAATCCTGAATTTCATGACGAGATACTTCGTCTTTTCAAAGCATTTGAAGTTATTTTAATCTTTTTAAAATTTAAAAATGTTTCCTTGGATTATTAGAATTTTTCAAAAATTTCAATCTTATAAAATCAATGAATTTTGTCTTAAAATTTTCTACATTTTTTTCCGAAATTTCACGAATTTATTTATAGTTTTTATATTTTCTAAATATTTTCTTTAAATTAAATTTTAAAAAAAATTTAGTTTACCATTCTATCTTAACAAAAAATTTAAATACCTTAAAGCCTTTAAAATCCTTTAATACGATGTCTTGGAAACAATAAAATGGAATTAAAGGTAAAATCATTATTTTCTCGAATTCTTCTAGAAGTAAAAAGGATGACGTTTAACATAAGAATTTCAGCTTACAAATATTAATATATTTTACAAAAATACTTGTCTTACGAAAAAAATAGATTACAAGTTTTGTAACTTTTTCATTCAAACTTTGAGTTTCCTCTACATCCAATAAATTTGGTTTACACTTATTCGGTAAAAATTTATCTTTCAGATAAGCTCAAGATTGTGAGAAAATGTTTATTATTTTGAAAGTTATTGTAAAAATAAGAAAACCTAAACATTCGCACCATTTTTCAATATCTTCTTTAAAAGTGGCTAAGTTAAGTTGAGTAGATCAAAACTAACTCTAATTTATTTAAGATCGAGAGACCTTAATTTATTATCAAAAAGCAGGTGGATGCAGAATTTTGTCCCGTTATGTAAAATAAAAATGTTTCTCTTTGTAATTAATGTTTCGTAAAATTTATAAATAAATTTTATCGCGAAATAAGCTACACTATATGGAAATTACTATTAACAAAAGTGCCGATTTCAGAAAATACATAAATTTGATTATTATATAAAGAAACTCAAAAACAGCCACGATAGTCCTCAGTGCTAAATAATTATCAATGTGCTTAAAAATAATTATCTGTACAGCGAGGCTACTCTACTTCACCGGCTAAGGGCCTACTGAAATTGTACTTTACTAAGTTTACATTACAATCACTCTATGAATTCAATCATATCCAGAGATAACACGCAGCTGCATCCTGTCTATAGTATAAGTAATCGCGTTTGCTTTGCCGTTTGGCCAGGGGCGCAGGAAACGGCAGAAAATCGATCTTCCCGAGTAAAGCCTATTGTTTGACTATCAAGAATACATGTGCAGTCATATTCGGGGTCACACCTACCGCTGGACCTTAGTTACCACCCAGTGAATACACAACCTATCAACACCATAAACGGTCACCCATCCGAGAACTAACCGCGCTCAAAATGACTTGACATCTGAGAATCTCCCGAGTTGACATTCGCCAAGCAGCTGATGCCATCGGTTTTTATATATTCATATTATTTTAATTCCATATTTATCCTATTCCATAATTTCTATCTCTTACTATCTATTTCTACTGTATTCAGAAGTTATGGGGTTTTCTTTTCCATTAAATAGTGAACGAGAAAACAAAAGCTGAAAACACCATTTGAGATAATAATTTATCAGAATTGAAATCTTCTGACTTTCTTTCGTAACTTGTTGCAAACAGTGGGACGCCAGTTCAGGCTGGCGTCGTTATAGAAGCACGTAGTTTATCCTGGATGGTGTGGGAAGTGGAGGTGAGAGAAAACCAGAGGTTAAGGTACTCGTGTCTCACTCCAGGTGGCCTCTAGACGTGATCGGACTCGACACACCCTCCCAAAGAATTACTGGGAACATCCCTCTTGGCTTGCTTTGACACCGTTTCTAACATCACCACCTTATTCCTTCCTGCAACCTCTACGTCGTGACGACGATGTATGATCGTCAACTTCAAGTTTACGTCTTACTCCGGGTGAGATTCTGCCAGGTGTCGTTTTGACGGTGATGAAAGTATCTAACAGTTTGGTCCAAATTTATACATGTTGATGAATTAGTTTTTTGTATAAATAATTTAAATCTTCTGAAACCTTATGAAAAATCTTCTTTCCAATAAAAAAGTACCATATAGTTCTGGAGAGGCCCAACAAGTCTAAGATTCTCTTTGAAAAAAAAAATCTATAAAGTCACGTTGACGGTTTTGTTAGAGAAGCTTACTGAATAAGTTCATTTTAATTTGTAATAAAATGATTTTAGATGGCTCCTTATTATTTTTAAGAATGAAAAAAATAAATAAATTTTATTCCAAAACTTCGTCGTAGTTTGATAATTTCAAGGGATTATGAAAAAAATTAAAAAATTTAAATGAGTTTCAAATATTTTAAGTTATTTTAACAGATTTTAAAGGATTTCCAGAAATTTGATAGAATTTTGTCATATTTCCAAATATTTTAAACGCGATTTTTAACAATTGTAATAGAACTTTGAAAAATTAATTAAATTAAATGTACTTTCAAGGGAAAAATAGCAATTCAAAAAATTTCAAAGGATTTCAAGGTATTTCAAATAATTTTGCAAGATTTAAAAGAGTTTAATGAATATCCAAAGACTTAGAAAGATTTTAAGCTCGATTAAAAGAAATTTCTATATACTTCAAATGAATAAGGTAATTTCAATTTATATTCAACGGAGTTTAAATAGTTTCCACTCATTTGAATGGTTTTGTATAACTTGCAAAGATTTTAATAATTTGCAAGGGCTTTAAAGGAATTCATGTAGAAGTTTAAGAAATAAAATAAAGTGGATTTTAAAGAATTTCTGCGTATTTCGAGAATTTAAAGATATTATAAAGAAACTTACAAACTTGCAATGATTTTTTAGTATTTTAAGATTATCTTAAAAATTTTTGTAAATTTGAAGTGATTTCAAACAATTTTTCACGAGTATGCAAGATTTTAAACGAGACTTTTAGGAATTTCTTGAAATCTTTGAAAACTAAATAAAATTAAATGAAATTTCAAGGAACATTCACAATTAAAAAAATGATTTGCGACAGCGGGATTATTTTTATCTATTTTTTTACATATTTTTATTGAAAAAGTACCTGCAAATATGTAGTAATCGATCATCTGTAAACTATTGCAAGAAAATTTTGTTAAAATAACAAAAAAATCCTGAAAACTCCTTAAATTTACTCGAAATCGGATTTTAATCAAATAAATTGTATTTCAATGAATTTCTGTATATTTTAACAATTTCAAGATATTATAAAGAAACTTACCAAATTTCAAACGAATTAAAAAATTCAAAGTTATTTTAATAGATAGTAAAGAATTCCAAGAGATTTCAGAGAATTCGAAGAATTTCCAAAAATGTTATACTCTATTCTACGAAATTTAAATAGAAGTTTGGAAAATAAGTTACATAAAATAAAATTTAAAGAAATTGCTGACTATTCCAAACATTACAAGATATTTGAAGATATTTCATGAAACCCCTCAAGATTAAAAACTATTTTCTTGAAACTCCAAGAGTTTCCAAATATTTTAAGGTGATTTCAAAGGATTTCTAGAGAGCTTAGGAAAATAAATTAATCTAAATTTGAAGGGATGTTGAGAAATTTTAACACGTTTCATAAGATACAAAGGATTTTTATTTATTTCTAAATATTCTAAAATGTGTAGGTTTTTGAACAGTTTTTTTTAAAGAACTTGAATGAATCGAATTAATTTAAATTTATATTCAAGGGACTTCAAATGGCTTCAACTTATTTTAAGCAAGTTCAACGAATTTCCAGATAGTCTGGAGGGATAAAATACATTTTATTTTAAGCAATTTATAGGGATTTCAACGATTTTAAAGGTTTTAACCCGTTTAAAAAAACGTTAAGACGATATGAGGAATTTTATGTAATTTTAATGATTTCAGCAGGATTTAAAGATATTTAAAAAATAGGAAGGGATGTCAAAAATTATGTAGGATTTCTAAAGGTTTTAAGCGATTTAAAAAATATCCTAACTTCCACATAAAACTAACTCCTTTAATTCAAATCCTTCCGGTTATAATATTAATTATCCTATAATTGTTTTCTAATAATGATTGTATATCATGAATTTCATATGATTCTGTACATAATTAATTCTTTCAAGTTTTCTTTAAACTCTTCGTATTGTGACTATTAATACTGTATTATTAGTTATATTTATGTCAGAGCTAAAAGAAATATTTTTAACAAGTCTAATATGAGTCCAGGATGAAACCAATTTGTCTATTTTTTAAGTATATATTGTGAAAATAGTGTAACTGTCAGTTTCTTTTGCCTAAAGTTTAG
>NC_046660.1:78281691-78307146 GCF_010883055.1 Belonocnema kinseyi | reverse complement strand
TTTATCGCAGCAGCTTATGAGCATAAACCCGAAAAAATGTCCTACTACCTTACAAGTACTTAAAGTTATAACAAAATAGTTGAGAAGTCGAACTTATATAAAAAGATATTGAATTTGAGCCCTATGGCTCCAAAGTCAGCTATTAGGCCCTGTACGCTGACAGCCTAGCGCGACAACTGCTTCACGACGTTGCGTCAGTTCACTCTCAGGTGGAAAGCACACAGGTTTGTATTGCGAATAAACACGATAGCGGGCGCGCGTCGCAAGGAGTTGTTCTCCAAGAGTTTGTAACCTCCAGCTGACAAGTGTTGACGTGAGAATGATGAAAACTGTCTTTTTTGTGAACGATTATTATAATATTTTTAAAAGTAAGTGATTTTTTGTTAAATATCTCCTTTGTATGTCTAGTTATAAAATAGAATAAAGCGTAATGCTTTATGCGCTATACAAGACTGTGTGCTTCCTACTTGAAGTATTTTGCGAGTAATCTTTCTGATGCATACATAGTTGCAAAATATTTTGTTTTCGTTTGGATATAGCTGTCTTCAAATGGTTTAAGCGAACGATAGAGAAAGTATTTGGACCAAACATTTAAGAGCAAGATTTTGTTTTGAACGAGATGCTCAACGGTCTGCAAAACGTCTAAAGTACATAAGCAGAAAAAACATTTATTTTAACGTAAACAGCAACCTTTCTTCTTCCTTTTCATTACATATTTAGTTCACATTTGCCTCCTGTATTGGAAAAACAACTTTCAAAATATTGTTTAAAAGCAGGGAAATCAAAAAGAAATTGTTCGTACACCTCTGTTTACGTTAGGAGAGCCTGGATTTAAGCCGGACCACAGTCCCGGAACCGGGCTAAAATACAAGTTCGACTCTAATTTCTTTTTCTGATTTTCCTACAGGTAAGGTTTTTCAAATTTTTCCAAATATTCTTTTACAATTTTAATAGTTCCTAAATGAGCCAAAGCACATTGGAAAATGTAGATTATTTCTGTTATTACCTAAAATTTAAGACAACATTTCAATTTAATATGCAGAATTCCTGAAAACAAAACCAAGAATCAAGCGACAAAATTTGGACCACCTAAATAAAATGTTTCTATTTCAAATAGGATTTGTTTGCAGGAATTCTTCATATGAACTTGAATATTGGACGTTACATAGGATTTTGAATTTGATTTTAATCTTACTTAAATTTCTCAAATTTTTATATTTAAATTTTAACTATTTTGACAGTATCTATTCAAAAAAATACATCTTGACATCATCGTAGATTCATCTTATGCAAAATTTTGACAATATCCAACCCTTTTGAAGAGAAAAGATTTTAGCCTTGACATAATTAAAATTAGCAGAAATTAATCACTCATAAAAAAGAGGTGAACTGGAAATTTTAAGCAGAAGTATGTAATAGAAATGTTAAATAGCAAGCATAGTGAGATGATTGTTTAGTCAATTTGCATGTTCATTATATATAAACAGGACATGGGATCGTAAAATCCTAAACAAACCAGGGGTGTCCGTTCGAATGATGCTGCCTTTACGCTCTGATAAATAATTGCTCGTTAATAAACTGGTGTGTTAATGCTCTCTAGTTTTCGAGCTCTGACTTTTCAGGACAATAAATAAATATATATACATAGAGCAAGAAATTTTGAAAATAGATATATTGTTCCGTTTTTACTTAAGGGGCCTTCCAAAAACTGCGTCACAGTAACGCTTGTGGTCCAAGGGGGTGGGGGAGGGGGGGTTCTTGATGATTTATAACGCATGGGGAACGGGTTCACGCTAAATGTGGCAGTTTTCAAAATCCTTGAATAAAATAAAAAAGTAAAACATCCAACGACAGACTCCACACTCTTGCCCCGATTAACCTCCATTCCCTTTTTTAAAAAGATTTTCACGTTTTCCTCTGTTTTCAAGAATCTTGCCCTTTTTTATTGCTTCGCATCGATTTGGACTAAATTAATAGAAACCAATAAGAAAATCGAATCTTTTTTCATTGAAAGTGAATTATTTTCAATTATATGATATTCGCATATGTTGACTGAAAAGTATATTTATTAAACAGATCTTTTTGTTATTTTAAAAAATTCTTTTTAATTAAAAATTCTGCGTCTGTATTTGTGGAGCAGTTTTCATCTCTTTTGACTGAAAATTCCACTCTTTGTTTGAAAAATTTTCCATCTGTTTAGAAATTTGTTTAGATTTTTGTCTTTTTTGAATGAAAAATCTTTCTTCGTTGAAAATTTATCTCTTTCGGTAGAAATTTGATCTTTTTCGTTAAACGTACAATTTTTAGGTTAAAAATTAATATGTTTTAGTTCGGAATTCAACGATATTGTTGAAAATTCGTCCTTTTTTAGTTTAATTCAACCTTTTTCTATTTATAATTAAAATATATTTTGATAGAAATATCTGCTGTTACATTTTTCCTTGAAAATTAATCATTTCAGTTCAATGCTACTGTTTTTAATTAAATTAACATATTTTTCTATTTTTTTTTATAAACCATTATATTTTTGGTTAATATTAACATTTTTAATCCAAAATTGAACTATTTAATTGAAAGTGAAATGACTCTATTGAAAATTCATTTTTTTGTTGCAGGATAATCATTTTAATTGAAAATCGAACAATTTCATTGAATATTTAATTTTTTGTCAATAATTCAACTAGTTTGTTCAAGCGTTATCTTTTCAGTTGTTAATTGAAATTTTTTGTTGAAAATTCGACTTTTTGTTTAGAGAATCCAAACTTTTTTGGCTCAAAAGTTCTCATTATTCAACGATTTTGTCAGAAAGTCATCTGATTATTTTGTTATTCAAACTATCTTGTTAATAATTGATTTTTTAATAGAAAATTTGTCTTTTTTGCCTGCAAATTGATCTTTTAGGGTAAAAAAGTTGTGGTTGAAAAATTCATATTTCATATGAATACAAGATATTCGTCTTCTAAAAAATTGATCTATTCGGTCTGAAGATTCAAATAATTTTCTAATTTACCTGTTTATGGTGGAAATTTCATCTTCTTTGTTTGAAAATTCGAACATTTGGCTTAAAATTAATTTTTTTAGGTCGCAAATTTCACTATTTAATCAAAATTTCTTTTTTCTAGTAGCAAAATTATATTATTTGGTTATAAGTGTAACTTTTCGATCTAAAATTAATTTTTTTATCTTCCACCGCTCAACTATTTGGTTGAAAAATCATCTTTCTTGTTTTTGATTTAAAGAACTTCTCTCCTAATTAACATTTTTTATTGTACCATTTAGTTCACTAAAACTATTTTAAAACATTATTTTTTTTCAGGATAATTTTTTTTTTCACTTGCAAAATTTATTCTCAAATTTTGACTTCACTTTCTGACTTTCACTGATATTTTCTTTGCAGTTTCTCGTTTGCGAAGAGTGGAACCCATTTTTTATACTTCTTAATTTCTTCCTTTATAGCGAAAGCCTCATTCCTAATTAAGCCCGGCTTAAGAAAATCCTGAAACTCTTCTGCTAAGGAGCTAAGTCCAGGTACGCGTTTTAATTGCTTTAACCGCAGAGCTCTTTTTTTTAAATAAAAACGAGGTCAGGAAGTACACTATGCAGGATAAATTTTCTATTTACACTTACTTCAAGCTGTGATTCAAGTGTCCCGAAATCATTTCTCTCAAAGAATCTTTGAGAAAACAAATTACTTCCACTTTCAATTACAAAGATTGAATGAAGGTGACCGAAAAGGTTTTATTTTTATAGGATTGTAATTTTCTGTCAGTTAGTATGTCCTTATCAATTTAAGTAAAAATATTGTAACTCTTATAAATTGCTTACTAAACTATCGATGAAAAATTAATTCCACGTCTGCAATTAGGTAACAAGAAAAATTATTATTTTTATGAGCAGCAAAAGTCAAATCATCAAAAGACCAAACTTTTTTGCTTCAATTTAGCATCTCAACAGCTAAAAATCAAATTTGATTTTTTTAGATTAAAAATTATTGGATTTTTTTATCAGGTTCTATTTTCTCAGAGGCTAATAAAATTGTGTAATAAAAATTATCATATCGTTCTAGCACTTTACGGCCAGAAAGTAACTTCTCGCTTCATTTTAAAATTGAAAATTGAATTTTTCATCGCTATTTAAATTTGATAAAACATGCGCATGGAATAAAAAAATGGTCTACATTTTCTTGGAACTGAGTAAAAATTCTTCGACTTGAGTTTGACTTAAATTGCCGCCAATCAAGACATGCTGAAATCTAAACGTTTTCCTTAAGTATGTTTCAGTTTTGAGATGGAGACAGACCTCAATTTATGTATTGAAGACAAGGTCCTATGTCTTGAAGACATAAATTTATCTATTGAGTTGAATTTTCATGAGCTAATCTTCAATTTTAACTTGTATTATACTTGTTTGACGATGATACCGAAAATGTTGTTTTTTTACGTATTTCTAACGGCTAAGGAGATCCTTCTAGAAAGATACAATTTTTATGTTTTTGAAGAAAATTTGTAAAGTTTATACTCGTTTCGGCCCACAGATTCAGAATTTTCTCATTAAAAATAACTAATTTAATGATTAAAAAAATTTTATTCATCCATTTAAATTTCATTTATGATGCCCAAAAAGATTCGTCTTGAGGAAAGTAAACTCCGTCTTAGACAAGACAAGGCTCGACTCGAGACAAGTAAACGCCGTTTAACCTGTCGTGGCCATAAAAGTAAAACGAAGGCCTATGTCTCGACTCAGTTTTGAGATGCAGCCAGACGTCGATGTTTTGGAGACGAAATCAATACATAATCAAGTCGAACTTTAGTTGAAGCATTTTTACTTGGGTTAGGCCCTTACGACATGCTACATTTTACTTGTAAAAGATTTAACAGTAATATTGTCTAATATTAAAATGAGATAATTCCGTATAGTTTTAGAGTGGTCCAAGTTTATACCTGTAAAGATTCGAATTTCGATTTTTACACAGTATAAAAAAGTGTTCAAAATGATACCGAAATCAATATCATTTTGATATGCAGCAAAAATGATATCGAATACAAGAGCATTTTGATCGGCCGAAGAGAATGATAGACTTTTGAGATCATAATGATCTGATTCGGGATCATGTATGAAGTCAAGCCAAGATGGCTGACGTTCTTACAATACTTTAGCTTATATTCAAGCTTTTTATGGCTTCTGATCGTCTAGTGTACTTGAAAAGTTGAAAAAATAACAAAATCTGTTATTAGAAAATATCACCAGTTAAGTGTAGTTGTCACTTGCGTGCGGTTAGATACCATTTTTCGGTTATGTTGTTATGACACCGGCGCCAATAATTGGCGGCCATTTTGTTTAGTCTGACAAATAAACTAAAAAATGAGATCAAATTGATCTGAATGGAAAATCATTATGATCTCCAGGGTCAAACAATCGCTGGAGCAAAATGCCCTGCAACAAAAATGATCCTTTTTTTACTGTGTAGCGTTCGATCCCCCGCAATTTTTTTTTTCCTAAAAAAGTAATTCCCTATTTTTTCCAAAGGGAAAAGCTCGTTTTTCGAGAAAAAAAAAATTTTAAAAGGATTACTTGCAATGAATTTTTTCGAAATTAAAGTTTAGTAATATTTTAAGGAATACTCAAAGATTAATTCATAACCAAAAAACTGTCGTTTGGATACTTTCAGTCCCCTTGAATTGTGACCGGAAAATAGCCTAAAAATGCAAAATACTTTTCTGGTCATAATTTATTATTTTTATCGACAAAACACAAGTTTCCAGGTATTTTTCAACTAGTTTTTAACAGTTTAAATCAATATAAATTTAATTTTTTTATTTCGTGATTGAAAATTTCTACTGTAATTTCTAATAGTTTAAAGTATCGTCAAGTTAAATAAAAAATCATTGCTACAGTAAATCGCAGACGTTATAAATGGGCTTTTTTCAAAGGATTTTTTTTTATTTGCTACTCCTTGGCAAGGTGCCTTAAGCAGTTAATCTCGAATTTGCATGAAGTTCGTCACTTCTCCGGGGCAAGCAACGCGGCAGAACGCGATTTACGGTCGCACGAAATAGTAGCAGGAGGTCGCGTTCGATTTTGAGCGTGGTCAGCATATGGTCCGAATTGGTCTATGCGTGGGTGGACCAGGACGCATATACGCACCCATCGGAGTAATAATATACCCGGTGTTCGTAAAATCCACGAACCGCAAGCACCGCACGATCCGACACACGTGACGCTGCGGCACAGGGTGGCGGGACAAACCACCGAATGGTCACCCGTTCTGTTTGGCTAATTTACTTTTTGTATTTTCTGTTTGAATCGACCACCCGCTCACCCAACACCAACTCTGATTCATTCTCAATTCGTAACCATCCGACCTTCACTAACCGTGAATGCTAAATGTCAGTCTTCTAGTCCATCTTTTCAAATGAAATCCAATGAACACTGACTTCGCAACCGTCTCTCTTTTATTGGAATAGTAGAAACTCATGAAGGAATGGCCATTCATTAAAAGATATTTACCAAGAGACATTTATTGTTGGTTGGTTGCTTTCTCATTTTCATTTCCTCTTTTTTTTGTCATTTTTAAAATTAAAATAGGAGGATTTTATGATTATCCAAATGTAGTCGTTGGATCCTTGCTTTCATTTTCTGTAATTCTCTACATTCATCTTTGGAAACCTTTTGTAACGCACATTATTATAAAGATCAAATTTTCTTCGAAAGTGATAAAGATGTAGATCCTGATAAGAAGGCTCGAATTGAGTATAATTATCAGTTTCCGATTGAAACGTTAAAAATTAACACTTTTACACACTGTTGAAAATATTTGCAAGAATTTTCAGAGATACGTCACTGAAGCTTTAAGCAGAAGCCGTTTCTAAATTTTCCTAATTAGGAACAGAAATTTCAGGAATGGTAAATCTATAAAGCTTTAGTCACGTATTTCAGAAAATTCCGTTACATTTTAGTAATTTTTAGATACTGTTTATAAATTTTCATATAAAATATTTGTCTATATTCATCCTGACCATATAAATAGTAACAAAACATGAGTGAAGTTAATATAAAAATATTTGATCCTATAAGTATATTATATAGCCTGTATACATACGTAGTCATTTACATAATTATTAACTTTGCTAATATTTAATGTCACTATAATGTGTATTTTAAGACGAATATATACCTTAAATTTATTTTAATATTAACAAATCAACGGAACCTTACCCATACGTTTTTGAAGGTAAAAATGAATAAAACTATGAGAACGGAAAAAACCTTCACTTACAGACATTTTGGGGTCACTGAATCCGAACACAAGGTCAGATTGATCCCGGCATGTCAGTGTCAAAGTCTAGTGTAGGTCAAAATGAAAAAAAAAAAACATCGAATTGGTGTGAATCCGTGATCACTTTTTCTCCTTCAGGTCTGTATGAAGGCCATCCTAAGGTCAAAATTGTTAAAACAATACAATTAAAGCAGACCCTTACTCTTAAACGTTTTTGGGTTCGCTGAAACCGAATTCGGTGTTAGTTAGACACCATAAGTCTCAATTTTTACCTTGAGAAGACATTCATATCGACCTGATGGGGTAAAGATGACCCCGAATTCGGATGCAGCGAACCCAAAAGCATCATAAAGTAATGGTTTACGGACACTTAATAGTTTCGTATCATTTTGTCCGTGACTTGACGTTGATTCTGATCTGGTGGGGTTAAAATGACCCCGGATTCGGACTCATCTACCCCAAAACCATCTAACAGTGGAGGTTTTCTCCGATTCAATGTTTTTTTTCCTTTTGACATTTACTTAACATTAATCCTGACCCGATGGAGGCAAACTAATACAGGATTCCGATTCAGTGACCCTGAAAACGTCGGATTGAAGGTTTTCTCCGATCCAGTGGTTTCCTCTGAGTTTTTTTTTCGATCCAAATGTTTTCTTCATTTTGACCTTTAATTGACCTTGATCCTGACCTGATAGAGTGCAACTGATCACGAATTCCGTTTCAGCGACCTCAAAAATGTTTCGATATGGTGGTTTAGCTCGAGTTGCAACATTCTTTTTTTTGGGGCTGTGTTGCAGATGTAACTAATCTAGTAAAGAGGGCGCAATTTGACGTAAACAGCGGAATTTTTATTATATTGAAATCTGGATTAATTGTGTTAATTCACACAGCTGCCAATAATCACTTGCGGTACTAATATACCTTTTCAGAGGTTCATTTCCGATATAGATAATCGCAGTATCTTGCAACTATTTAATTGCAAAGATAGTTTTCTAATAAACCGAAATGCTAGATATTTGCCTTTACTCGCGATTACAACACATTTCTTAGTTTCTTCTTCTTATGCAAATTGTGAGTGCTTTTCGCGCTTCAGATCATTTAATATCGGAGAAAATAAGTTTAATGTATCGTTATAATTCAACAAAACCTTTGCGGTATATTGCCGCCCATGAACACAGAGACCATGCCTTGTTCGCTTTGTTTCTGAATGTTAATACAAATTTAGTAAAATTTACGCCAAAAGTTACTTAATTTCGTTTTCAGTAAAAAAGTTTCACAAATGTCTGTTATTGCATTATAGTAAAGTTTTAAAACTTTCGGAACATTTCTAACAGTATCTATGATAATTGATAGACAATATTCTTGAGAACGTGTGAAGAGCTCCAAATGATGTCAGGGCTAAACTCTCTTCAAGCGTGATTTGCATATAGACATGTTTAATAAAATTTGTTGTAGATTCAACTATTTCAAACTGGAGCGTGATAAATAAATTAATTTGCACTAAATTGACATATTAAGTCTGGATTTCTCGACACATACTGAACCGAAAAGTTTCGGAAAAATTTTAATAATTTTTTAGACTTCTTCCACACAAAAAGACAGACATTTTCGACGTAGATTCAACTTTTATTAATATGTTGGTGTTGATATTAGTACTTTCCTATCAACTACGTTTACAATGTTTTACACTTCTCAGTAAAAAAAATTATTTACAAATTCGATACTATTATTTTTGATTAACTATTGATCAAATTACACTGAATAGCAGTACTTTTTTACTTTGCAAAAAACAAAATATTTTTTGTTGAAAGTAACCGTTTTTATACAAAAATGCGTGCATTTCATATAGCTGCAGTTTTTAAAAATGATTTTCAAATAAGACGAAAAAGACAAACTTTTTTTCGTATAGATTTTCTTTCTTATTAAAACTGGCTCCTATTTTACAGTTAACATTTTTGATATCTCGTAGTTTTTCTCAAGGCTTTTAAATTAAAAAAAAAACTTTTGTTGGAGCTGGAACTCACAATTGAATTCTAAAGAAATCAATGGAATTTATGATGAATTCAAGAGAATTCAGGGTCAATCTATTTTCACTTTTTCGATTTTTTTTCTTTCTGAAAATTCAGAGAAAAAAATTTCAATTTTACAGAACTTGTATTTTTTTTTCGTCTTCAGTTTTATGATCTTTTTATAGAAAATATGAAGCATCGGGCGCGAATAAATCGCCCAAAAAGTCCAAAAAGAGATGTTTTCGCTTTTGTGTATCAAGATGGTTCCTTCTAATTAAGTTTCTTATTCACATCCTGTATCACAAATGTAATAAAAATCTAAAGATTTTCTTTTAGAAATTAACTCTTGAACTCTAGCAGCACAGTTAATATTTTTTAAACATTTTTAAATTAAAAAATTAAGTATCAAGGTTTTTTTAAAAAGATTTTTCAATAATATAATTTTTTCATCAATTCAAAGAATTATTGCCTATAAGATTAATATTTGAAGATATTTTTTCATTAAATTTGTTCATTAAACACAAAGTTTGCAATTGATATAAGCTAATAGTAAAATAAGAATGGTTTTTGAATTTTTTTTTGTATGGTGAAAAGCTATTTTAATGTCTTAACAGGATTCCGCAATATAAAAAATTGCGACACTAATTTGCCAGATTAAAATGTAATTATTGAATATTGCTCCTCCTACAAAATTATGTCCATAGTTCTAGATTATTGAATAGAAAATATTTACTTTTTATCATAATCTCAGAATATTTTAGAAATCGAGAACATTTTCTACAAATTTTTCAGTTTTACCTTTAACTTGATTTATATAAACTCCTCTTTTCTAAATATATTGCTGATTATGGCAAAAATAATTAACACGTAAAGTTTTGGAACCTCGGTAAAAAGAATTGACTACTACTGGGTTTTTTAGAGTTAACTCCACTGCTCATGAAAATCAATGCAACCTTTTTCATTAACCCCTTATTTCAACCTTTCCCTGCAGCGGAAAATAATACGCTTTGTTCCTCAGAATTATTCAAAAGTCTCTAAAATTAGAGCGGAGAGGACCAGTATTTGAAAGAATTTGACTAGTTTTATGAGGAAACATATTGTGAAAATTGAAAATTGCAAACATCACAAAAACTTCAAATAATTTGCAACTTTGTAGTATATTTTCTTTATATATTTTAAATAAAGAGATATTTAATAAATTTATGAATATTCTTATTGTTTTAGGTAAGTGAACTCTACTACACTGGAAAAGAGGCAGTACAGAAAAAAGTGAGTGAATAGAGCCCTCGATTTCTTGAAAATTTAGGGGTCGTTCAAAAACATCACGCTATTTTGAACACCTTTTCCAGGAAAATTTTTTTAAACAATTTCAACAAAAACGTTATGATTTCAATCTGAAAAGTAACTTAAACAAGATGGTTAAATTTTTAAGCTAAAAGACGAATATTTTAAAAGAAAATAGAATTTTTAATACAAATTGATGAATATTGAATTCATTCATTTCATCAAATAAAAAACTTTAATTTTAGTTGAATTTTCAACTGTAAAAAGATGTTTATTTTAGAGGAGAAAAAAATATCCATCAATTTAATGAATTTTGAAACCGGAAAAATTGAAATTGAATTGAAAAATTGATTCTCAAATGCAAAGAAACAAACGAAATTTCACTAAAAGATATGGATCTTCAACCAATAAAATGAATTTCTAATAAAGCGGTTTAAATTTCAAGCAAATAGTTGAGTTTGCAACCAACGAAGATAAATTTAGAAAAAATGTAATGCTATTACAATGTTTCTCCGGAAACGATCAACCTTCAGCCAAAAACGGGCAAGGTAAATCTTTAGTTAAAAAAATGCATTTTTAATTTCAAACAAAAACGAATTTTCAATACAAAAGTCAAATCCTTAGCCGAAAAAGGGTAAGGCAAATTTTCAGTCAAAAAAAGTTTTTAATTTAATACAAAAAACAAATTTTGATCAAAATATTAAAATCATTAACCAAATTACAGAATTTTAACCAAAAGAGATGAACTTTGGACCAAAAATGTAATGGAAGACTTAAAAATCAAAATTAATTCTCTTTCAAAGAAGAATAGTTAAATTTTCTTATTGAGTTCTATTAATTTAGTTCGCATTTGAGCGAAGAAATCAGAGAAACGTGAAGTTTTCTCAAAACGGGGAAAACAGAAACTCAATTTAAAAAGGGGTAAGGTATAGAGTATAAAATAAAATCAATAATTTTCATTTTTTCAAGCATTAAAAAAAATAATTTTCTATAAAATTGAAATCACCCTTCGAAGAAAAAACAAAAGTTAACTGTCGAGCTGAAGTGTTCGTGGATTGAGAACGAAAACTTTGATGAAAAAATTATGCAGGTTCGAGAAATAGAATGTGGAACTTTACAATCCCAAAGTGACAGGAAACTAAAATTGGAGCAGGTTTGGTTGCAGAACACGATAAGAAGTGCAATTCTCAGTTTAAACAAAAAATAAAAACTTCCTTCCGGGGTGCTGATTTTTATGGGTTCTTAAAATCGATTTTAGACGATTGTTCGCTAGAAGGTCTACAAAAAGGAAAAAGGTATATATTTCTTCATAGATAAACAATGATAGTTTCAAGAAATACCGTTTCTGAAGACAAGGAAAAAAGTTAAGGGCAAAGAAACCTTATAAAAGTAGCTTTTGTAGAAAATAAAAACGTCAGATTTTAGGTTGGAATGTGGTTGGTACTTTTTTGCTACAAAAAATGACAAGTAGTTTTTAAAAAATATATTTTTTTATACCGCTGCATTGAAAAAAAACTTTTGGGGAAAAGGGTATGATGAAACAAAAGTTTAGAAGAATGGCAGGAGGTTACACAATTGAAAACAAAATAAAATGATGGGAGACGAGTACAGAGAGTCATCTGGTTTTCAGTTACCAATCTTTTCATTCGTACGATATTAGAAATGTTTGGGAAATTCCGACACATTTAGGATACTAAAGTAACTAATATTTACGAAATTATGTGGAATGCTGAAATTTAAACTTAGTAACTTTAATAGGTAATTTACTTAATTTCTATTAACATTCAGAAAGGGTATCTGAAAATTTAAAATAGTTTCCCATACCTCCTAAATGTAAACAGAAATATAAGTTATTGTTACTGAAAGAAATGAGCAGTTGCAAACTACGCACTCCTCAATTCTCGATCGCGTTCGAATTGAAGAAAGTATTGTGTGTGCGGTCATGGGTGTCAAAGAACTGCAAAAGATTGTGTTGAATTATTTTTACGTAGCAAACCTATATTTTCTACGATGTCGAACTATCTTAGGCGTGATAAGAATTCAAATTTCTCACAAGAACAGGAAAGTCTTTTTTCGCAAACTTAAATTTAATTATTTAGCTTTCTTGTGGATTATCAAAGTTTTATATGCATTAAAACTTTGTTGTCAATCCAAGTAGAGTGTTGCATTGTTCTACAATTGTAGTTCTACCACGAGTGTCGTTTCTCTCTTTCCAGCAGTTGCGAAGAAATGTGGTAATTCGTATTCATCATACTTTCTGAAGCGCAATAAGTCGCCTTTAGGAGGATAGGAAGCACCACTAAACATCCTTCCTTTAGAAAGAAAAGTTCCTTCGAAAATCTCTCTTGGCAACTCTTTGTCTTTAATAATAGAACTTCTTCATTCCTCCCGGGTGATTTTTCTTCATTGATGTTTGTGAATACGCTCTTGCCACTTGATTCAGACAATTGCTCAAATTTAGTCAAGACATTCATTCGCAGAGGTTGAGGCGTTTAGTATATATTTTAAGATTTATATTCCTTTAATTTTTGCAAATACTTTCTTATTACTGCTAGTTGTATTGCACTGAAAATTGATGAATTTATCAAAAATACGCATTTTTATTTATATCTAATTAGGCACTTATAAGTAGTAATACTTTTAAAATGACAATATTTCAGAATGTTTTTACTAATGATTCACTGGTCACAACCTTTTGAAAAACTATTTGAATAAATATTTCTTGTTCTCAATATACTTTTATCTTAGTGCTAAATGCGACTTTCACCACTCTGGAAATGTTTTGAAACATCTTAAGTCTTTCAACATTTCTCAAAATTATTTGAAGTCCTCTGGAAGCTCATCAAATCCTATAAATTTGTCCCAAACTTAGATTTAAATACTTTGAAAAACTGGTATTTCCAACCAAGGAAAATTTCTCAATCATAAAATTCCCAAACCTGAACAATTAAAATTTTTTCAATAATAAAGAGATATTGTATAATGATTTGAAAAATAATCAGTCCTTTCTTTGACCGAAAATATTTATAAATTTTCAATCCTACATTTTTCTTCACATCTTACGGTGCACATTAATCAAAATAAAATAAAGCTAAAAACATTTTTTTTCGAATTTAGAATTTATTTAATTAAAAACTACTTTCGCAATCCTAGACGCTTTGGTACAGTACGCACCTTTTTTAAACTGTTTTAACCTAAATAATTATATTTCTACAATTATTCATATTTTGAAAAGAACAATCATAATAAATAATCTTGTAGATTAATATAAATTTTTAGCTGAGATTTAGAAGTTTGAATTAATCCAAAATAAGGTTAATGTCGAAGAGTAAAAAACAAAAGACATCAAAATAATATGCAGAATAATGTTATTTGCACATTTTTCCAGTCAAAAATCATTTTAAAATTGACTTAAGGAAAAAATTGTTGTCTTGAAAAAGTTTCAAATGACATCGTTCCTTATGTTATTTGGATGTCTTTTGCTTATTACTCATAGACATTATTCTTATTTTTGATTAATTGAAATTTCTAACACTAATATAAGAATTTGTATTATTCTAAAAAAATATTCATCACGATTGTTCTTTTTAATATTACTAATTGTAATCTTTATTTGTTCAAGAATCAACTGATTCATACAAAGAAATACGACTCTTAAATTTGAATTAGTTGGAATTTCAATTCAGCCATTTACGACACAATTAACCTCTTACTAAGATCTGATTAAGGAAAGCAACTATTCTCTTAATTGAATTATTATTCGGGTAATTTTAAATATTAAGTTACGCATTAAATATTATTAATTCTATAGATATAATTATTTAGGTTAAAACATTTTGTAAAAGGTACGCAATGTACAGAAGCGTCCAAGATTGAGAAAGAAGTTTTTAATTATATAAATTCTGAGTTCAAAAAAATGTTTGTTGGCTCAATTTTATTTTAATTTATGTTGGGACGTACGACGTAAAGAAAAATCTATGATTTAAAATTCACAAGGAAAAAATAAACACTAAGCTTAAAAAATTCTTCTATTTAATGAAAATATTTTTATTGTATAACTTATTTCATGTTAAACCCAATTTTTGATTGCAGAGATTCGAGAATCTTGTTGTGCGGAAATTTTATAATTGAAAATATTTTATTATTCGGGAATTTTCTACTTAAAAATTTTTGTATTTCTATCAATTTGATCATTTCGGGAATTTCCTATTTTCAATATTTTATTTTTCGGAAACTTTGGAGTGTTGGCAGCTTTATTTTTTTAGATATTTCAATGGTCCCCAAAAAATTTTAAATCCTTCCCATTCGATTGAAATATTTTGGAAGCCCTTGAAGTCTCACACATTATTTAAAATCATTTGAAATTTCTAATCATTTTCTTAACCCGCTAAAGTTATTTGAAATCGTTAAAAATCCACTGAAATATCTTAAAACATTTTGCAATTCCCTGGAATATGTATGTTCAAATAATTCTATAAATATCTCAAAAGATTCTCGGAAATCCCTTGTAATATTCTTAAATAACTTAAAATCTTTTTAACATTCGTAAAGCCCTTTAAATATTTTAAAGTTACTTTTGATACTTTTGAAAGTGCTGTGAAATCGCATTGAAATATTTTTTAAAACTTTCGAAATTCTTAAAATATTTTAAAGTACTTTCCAAACCATGAAATTTCTTCGAAATCCATTAAATCAAATAAACGTTTGGTAATTTGTCCTGAACTATTTTTAAATGCTTTCAAACAGCGTCAAATCTTTTAAAATCTCTTGAAATTCCTTGAAATCTCCTTAGATCGAATAAACCTTACAAATATTCGATGAAAATCTCTCAGACCTATTACAATTCTTTACATTATCTAGAAATTATTTGAAATCGCTTAAAATCTTATTCAATGTCTGGGAATCCTATTGCGCACGGATTAATCTCTCAAACTCAAAATTCAAATGTGAACCCCTTGGTAATTAAGAATTAATGGAATTAAATCATTTTTTGTTATTTATTGAAATCATTTTTTATTTTATCATCAATATAATAATAGTACCGTATAATCATATAGTAGCAATCAATTTAATAATAATAATAATAATAATAATAACAATATAAATGGAACGATTCCAAGTCATTCAAAAGCCCATCAGGTTTTCTACAACAATGTAGACAGACTAGGGTCATCAATCGCTTGCCACGCGCGCGTATTTTTTTATCTGCTTCCGGGGCATAATCGTTTTCAATACAAAATACAAATTTCGAATAAATATCTGTTTTTATTTTTTTTGTTTGCTTGTTTTATGCTTATATAAATATAATTTTCTAAGAACCTTGATAAGATTTAAAAAGAAAAGAAATTTCAACTAAAACTAAAAAGTTTAGAGAAATGTACTAGCTGATGTTTCAATCCGAAAGCATTTTCATCTTAGATAAAAAACAGTTAAATTCATTCAAAAATAAAAATTTTAAACAAAATAGTTAAATTTTGAACGCAAAAAGATTCTTTTTTAAACATTTGCGTGTTACAAAAAAAACATATATTTCCGAAAAGAGTTGAATATTCTACAAAAGAGTTGACTTTTCCCCCCAAAAATATGACTTTTTTACAAAAGAGTTAATTTCCAACCAAGTAGTTGAATTTTTAACCAAAAAAGATAAATTTTTTAAGATGAAGCGTAATAGTTGATATTTAAACCCAAAAAGATTTTAATTTCAAGTCAAAAACAGTTGAATTCATTTTTAGACAACCAAAAAAAGAACCAACTAACAAGATTGACGTTCAACCATAAAGATTTATTTCTTATCAAAAAAGACAGATTTTTATCGAACCTATTTCATTTTCAAATAATCAGATGAATTTTAAAGTGAAGTTGTGAACTTTCAATCAAGCAAGTGAATTTTTAAAAAAGCAATTTAACTCTGAACTATGTAATTCAATTTTCAATCAAAAATATGAATTGTAAACGAAAAATGTAATAGCTGACAACTGAATTACCAATATTTTTTATTTCATGCTAAAAATTTTGAATTTAATTAAAAAGCTAAATTTTTAACAAAATAGTTAAATCCTCAGCTAAAAGAGGGTTTAATTTCAAATGAAACATTTGCAATTTTGATAAAAAATTATATTAAATTCCCGCTATAATTTTCGGAAATTTCACAAGGTTTCAAAATATTTTTTAATTTTTGTAAAATTCTAGAAATTTCAAAATACCTTTTAAACTAAATCGAATTATTCCTAAAATTGTTTTACAATCTTCTGGATTCAACTTTAGAAAGTTCGTAATTGTTTTTGTGATGTTTTTTAATCTTTGTAAATATTTTTCTAAAATTAGTTTTTACAATTAAGAATATCTTTAAATATTACCTAGAATCTTAAGAAAAAATTAAATTTTCTTAAAACATTGAAAATTATTAAAAGGCTCCAAAAATCAAGAGTTTGTTTGAAACTCGTCTGTTACTTTTAATTTTTTGGTTCCGGGAACTTAAATTTTGTTTATTATCACCTGCATTCTATACAATTCGTAAACTAAGATATCCCAAGTTTTCTTTTGAATTGAATGTTATTCATTTCTCGAAATATGTAAAAAAGATGAAAAATCATAGTTTGGTAGCAAAATGTTGAAAACAGAATCGTTTGTCAATATTAAACATTAATTAAAAATAAAGTTGTATCTTTCTTCAATAATTTTTAGAAACATTAGGAAATATTTTGCAACATCAAATAGAATTACTTACTTTTAAATTTTTATTTGCTAAATTGATGTTGCAGAAAGTTGTTAATCTTTATTATTAGATAAATAAAGATAAACCCACTTAATATTATTAAAGGTTTATGAATAGAATATTTGTTTTTTTTTTTAATTTGGCCAAAACTTTAAGAACAAAATATTGTTTCCTTTACCATTAAAGAATTATCGCAATTTTTTTAAATTTTATCTTTCAAGAAATATGTTTCTAGAATTAAGTAATAATTTTAAATTATTTAAATTCCAAATAATATTTTTGAATTTAAATGAAACTAGGTCAAATGAATTTGATCGAAAAATAATAATAATAATATTTTTAATAAATAAAATTAATGTAAAATTTATTAATTTATATATTAATAAATTTATAATAATAATTTTGATATTTATATATTTATTTTCTACAAATATTTTTATAAAATTTATAAGTTCTTCATTTGGAAATTGGGATTGACAAAATTCGAGAAAATTCAGAAAAACAATCTAAAAACAGCCACTCGCAATAATATTTATCAAGTATAAGCCAATCAGGTATTCAACAACAATGAGTCCGAGATTTTCGATAATTTCGTTTCACCTATTCCTTTTCACATAGGATTTATCTTTAAATCCTTCAAAAGAATTCTGTGATTTTGCGAACAATGATCTGATTATAAGTTTAAAAAGAATTTATGAACCTGGTAAGATAAAGAAAAATCTTACGAGCAGTTTTTAAAAATTATTACTCCTAGCCAGGATTTACTCGTCAGCGTATCCAGACGCGCGGTATCGCTGATTCATCGATATCATTAATACAAGTTTAATTAATTCGTCGCCTGGTTAACCCGACCGATAGGTCGTCGTAAAGGAGCTATGGCAAGGATGGCTTTGATGTTGTAAAGCATCGAATTTTCGCAATATAAAACCTAGTTATTCAAACATTTTATGCTTCTACAGAAACTGAAATTGAAAAAACAGTATATATCTAGTAAAAAGATAATTGTTTAAAAGGGACTTTTTGAAAACCAAAAAAAGTAGTTGGAACTATGAAAACATTTTCAGCTTAGAAAGTTGATAAGAAAGTAAAAAATCTTAGGTATGTCTGGAGTCTTTTTGAATCGGAACGTGAATTATGCAGAAAATTGATTAACGTTTTCTCTAAAAAGTTGTATCTTAGCAATTATTTCACATAATTTTCGATTGCGATTTTTGTCCTCGCTAAACTAATCCTTTGTATAGAAAAACTCAGATTTTAATATCTGAAATAAATTTTTAATTGCACCTGAAAAATTAGGAATATTTAAAAAATATTATGTATTCAAAAATATGAAATTACAAATCTCTTTGCTCAGATTAAAATGTAATGTCAAATATTGCTCAGATCTCGAGAAGTTTGTCTAAAAAATTGGCATTTTTCATTTATTGTGATTAGGATAATACTATAAATTAAAAAAAAGTAAAGTTGGACTTTTTAGCAAATCCACTTTTTACAGTTTTTTTTTAAATATTACACATATTAGTAATTTGAAAAATATTTAAGTTTCTTTAACTTTTATTTAAATTTAATTTCTTTTTTCCATCAACAAAAGTTTTTAAAAATTAAATAGGGATAGCTTAATTTTTTCTTTCAATTTTTGCAATTTCTGAATAATTTTTATAACAAAAGTACTTAAAAAGATTCGTTTTACTTACTTCTTAAACATTTATTCAAATATCACAGGATTTCTATATTAAAATATCAGTGTTGTAACAGTCCCGTTTGACTTGCTCTTATTTAGAATAAAAGTACAGAAAAAATTTAAACTTTTTTTTTAAGCTTGATTACTTAAGGACAATGTTGACTGCAAAAAAATCAACTTGAACTTCTCAGTTGTCCTTGTCTTAATAATTAGCTAAAACTTCTATATTTTAAAAATAAAATTGAGTAAGAAACATTTTGAACAATTTTGGCACTTTCAACCCATATCGGCAGTACTTTTTGGACATAAATCTAATAAACAGTTGTAAAAATTCCACAAAAAATGTAACAGAACTTTTCTTCTGCTTTTTTCACTATACGAACTATTTAAATTTTTATAAAACGTTGGTACTCGATTACTATAGGCTTAGATCCAGTAAAATAGCGGCATATTAGTTGGAATTGCAATGGAATCTCAATGAAACTAATTTTTTTCGAGAATTTGGAATAGTGTAGATTGCACTATAAGCTGTGGCAAAGAATATAAAATTATGTCAAATTATGCCCGAGTTTAAACTTTTTAAAGAAACTACTAGCCGTAATACGAGCCGCAATACCAGCCGTGGAGCTATACTTTACAGGTTTGTTTTATTGAGAGTTCCGTAATACTAGTCTACTAATATTAGTGCGAAAGTGCTGAATTTAAAATAAATGACCATACCTTGTTTTTTCGGTTAAATTTTTTCAATGTTTTATTGCACAAATAAAAGATAAAATACTTAATATCACTTTTTAAAATACAAAATTAATTAATTCAATTTTCTAGCTTCTGCCAAGATTTTAAGTTAAAGACCAAACTTCCTTGAATTTCGTCATTTTCACTTTGCACTTTTCACGTGATAATTTAATACCCACTTGTTCAAGTTTTGGTTAACATTTTCAAACATTTTATTACACAAATGAAACATAAAATCTATGGCTTATTCAAAGTAGAACTAAAAAAGTTTTGCAACGGTTAAAAACAATATATGTTTCTATATTCTGAACACCCTTGTCAATTTGAAATTCAAGGCTAGTTTTCAGCAGCTGACCAGGTTTGTGGTCCAATACTATCCGTTGACAGTATCGGGGAAATTTTGTTTTTTAATCAGGAGAACCATATATTAGAGCCTCAAAAAATCCCAGAACATCATCTAAGGCGGAATTTCATAAGACTTAAAACTATTTAAAAGCAAGAAAGTTTGAATCTATATTCTGGATGGTGCTATCATCTTTTAAAATCAAGGCTAATTCTTAACAGCTGACCCGATTGGTGGCCCTATACTATTCGACGGTAGTAACCATAACATTACCATAATCAGACACTTTGATTTCATATGAAATGTCTCTTTATACTCTTTTCCACTCACATACAAAAGGTTATAATTACGAAATTTCGGATTTATTCTCTATGCGAACATCTTAAGCCGGTCACGAATAAATTTTATAACTGTATCCAGTAGCTGCGGTTGCAGAACGATATCGCTAGCAATATCTATTATTCGTCGTATAAATGGTTTACCGATGAATTAAAGTGGCTTGTCTAGGGTTGTTTATTTCTTCGAGAAGAATGGCGTAGGTCGATCCGTCCAGGTAGGGATTCATATCTCTAAGATAAGTATCGAAGGCTTTATTTATTATCCAATGCTTTTAAGCTTCACCTTCCTTCGCCGGAAATGACGTGGATCGAATTACGAACGAACGATACTTCGACGGGTATGAACCAATGAACGCTCGATTGGATTATCCGCAACGGCGACGGAAACCAACTTGTTCTGAACTCACTGTATCCCATTTATGGTGAGTAAAACTTTATTTCGGAAAGAAAATGAATGTGGTGAACACGCCATTTCTCAGCTTAATCAGTGTTCCTGGCTTTTAATTTGCAATTTTCCGAAAATCACATCTAAGAGAGATTTACTGACACGACTTCTAAAAATAGTTTTGAAATTTAATATACACCTGGGATTAAAAATAATGCTGAAAACAAATTTTCGTATACGGCTTTTCGACAAAACCGGGTGAAAGTTTAGATTTATGATGCTTCTCGTGATGCCTGTCAAAAGTCCTAATGAGACTCTTTCAACGAAAGACTTCTTCCATGCGTTTTGTTCGGGATCGCCCAGTGAATAAAAAACTCCTTTTTGCGACACTAATCGTCGGATAGTAGAGTTCGAAACTCATTTAGTGGTGTTAGTGGCGTTCATGGTTCAAATGTAGGCCAAGGTAGATTTTTTCCCATTTTTAGAAAAAATTTTGAATCAATAATCGGAAAAGTTTAACAACAGAAATCAAGGAATTATCCTGGTCGGCAATATAACATCAATACTTTAAATTTAACAGTAAAGCTTGAACTTTTCTTTGACTAAATTTTCAATAATAGAATTTCTTTTAAGTCTTTCGAATTCCTTGAAAATGTTCATGAATTATCATTTTATCAACAAGCTAGAGCACAAACATAATTTTCTCATGATTCGCAACGCTTAGCTATTTTAAATTCACAGCTTTTGTATAAAACATGAAAGGCATTAATTTAAGCATACAATTCATCAGCTATAGGTGCTGTTCACTATTTATTTATGTAATTTTTATGAGCAAATGCTAAGCTTTCGTATGTGACAATACATTAGCTCCATTTCTTTTGCCTGGTCCATTAATATTGTCTTTCCAAGGACACTTAGTTGTATTTCTTTTCGAATTGATTAGCAATATTAATTCTTTCAACTAATCATTGCGAATAACGAGAAACTTTTTATAAATTATTTTTAAACATAATTTTTTTGTTACTCTGACCTCTTGGGAATTATTGACAGAAATTAGTTTCTTTGACTTAAGTTTTTCTTAAGTCATTTTAGGGTTATTGAAAAAAGAGCACATGTGAAAAGTTAGGAAAAAATATAACTAACATTGTTGTTAAATATAACTGTTTTGTTTAGTCAATGTGAATCACTATGGGTGTATTAATTTATACTTATTTTGTAAGAATTTTGCTTCCTTCGCTCTCGAACATAAGAATAAATTGATACTTTCAACATTTTTTTAAATGATGTTTCCGCTGTACCGAAATTTTTTTTCAGAGAACTATACCACCAAAATCTCAAACGATATTTTCTGTCAGAATGAAAAACTTTTTAATTTGCGGTAGTTTTATACTTAAATTGATAAATGAAGTGTTATTCATACAAACAATGTAACTTTTTTTTACTTTCTATGATGCTATTGATCAATCAAGAATCATCATCGAAAGTTCGTCAACATCTCAATCCACGCTTCTCGAAGGCGCGAACAATTAAATCAAATATAATATTATAATCCCGATGTATAAGGAAAATCCCCTTATAAACTAGGTAAATAATTTTGCTACAAAATTTAAAGACGATATTGTTAGATAATTTTAGGTCAAGAAAGGTTCTTGAATTGGACAATCGATGCGTCTTGAAGACACAAATAAATATATCAAATTCATTACTGTTGTATTTCCAATACCAAATTTTTTCTTCATATAAAAAAGACATCTCCAAGACACGAAAAAAGAAACTAGATATCGTATTGTTTTAATCTAAATACTAACAATATTTTACTCATATAAACAGAATAAACCATTTTTTAAAACTTGATAAATCGGTAATTGTGAAGCTAAAAAAGACACTAGATATCGTATTGTTGTATTTTCAATATCAAAAAAGTTTTTTTAATTTTTGGAATAACCTTACAGTTAGACACCATGAACCTAAAAAGTTTTAAAGATTAGTTGCAGAAATTTTATTTATTAAGAAGAATGATTATAATTGTTTAAATATAATTATAATTTTCAACTACTTAATTGAAAACCCAGTATTTATTTGTTTATAAATATAATTTATTTAATGAAGATAAAAGTATAAGAGAATAGATCAAATGTTCATTTATATAACTTTTAAATTAAGCATTTCTTTTTAAACTTATTTATTAATCGCAACTTGATAACTGAAATTAGTTTTATACTTAATTTTAATTTGAATATTTTCTTATTTTTATTTATTGAATATTATTACTGTTTTTTATGTAATTAAATTTAAAATCACATAATTAATAAATGATTCATTTATTTTTTGATAACGTAACCTCAATCAAACTCTTATCTGAACTTGAAATTTTTAAATGTAATTAAAATTAAAAAGTAAATGTTTAAATTTGTGATTAATAAAAATTGTATTTCAAGTTAATTTAATTTATTTAACTTCATACCTTGATTTTAATTAAATTCAAACTTAATTTAATTTGTATTTTTAAATCTTTCTAAATATAAAACATTTTGTCTTAACTTGCGTAAAAAGCAATATCCGTGCGTCTCAAAAAAAGAAATTTTTCAAAATCGGAAAAAAAATTATTTGGAAATTTGAAATGGTCTAGAATAAGGATATAAAACTTTTCCTGGTTAAATTTTGTTTGTTTGTTAAAGGTTTATTTTTTATAACAAAAGCGAAACATCGAATAAAAGTTTCTCTCTGATCTTATTAATTTTTGAAACTGAAATCGTTCTAACTCGGCTAAACATCATTAAAATAAGTTTATATTTATAGAACTTATTGAAAACACTATACCGATGCCTAAGTATTCAAGGAAATATAAAAATTCGATTACTGGTTAATAATATTCAATCAAAAAATGAGGTAAGTCGATAATTGTGTTTTCTTGGTTTCGCCGGTAAAAAGTATATCTGGGTAACTTCGAGTTTCAAACAACTTCCAGTGAGCGATTTGTTTAAAAATGTTCCATGAAGTTTTTTAGAAAATCTCAAATCGATTAATTGGAAAGGAACCCGCACTAAATGTATGGGAAAATGGCTTTCGGTGGATTTAGCTGAAACTTTGTAATTTTTAAGGTTATAAGTGCCGGATGAAATATCCGTAAAAAAATATAAAAAAATGGACAGTTTTAGCACTATGCGACGCTAAGCGCTCAATATCAGTGAATAGAACGAATTACAACAGATTTTGTTTCAAAAGCGATGTTAACATAGAAATCACGGTTCAGATCGTGGTCTGTCATATTTTCGCCTACATCGTTGACTCATATAGCGCGCTTCTCAAAACGATCAAATGCTAAGCGCCCAAGAGTCAAGTTCAAATCTTCTGCGCTTAGCGTTTGCCCGTTCTGAGAAGCGCGCTATATGAGTCAACGGTGTTGACTCATATTGTCATTGGTTTGGCTAAACATGTTACTGACCACTTATTGATGCGTGTTTCGTATACAGACATCGCTTGTGTCGCTAAAGGTACTAGGATTGGATAGCATTTCTGCCATTAAAGAAGTGATTAATTAGTCAAGTTAAAATCTTGGGCGCTTAGCGTTTGGTCGTTTTGAGAAGCGCGCCATATGAGTCAACGGTGTAGGCGAAAATATGACAGACCACGACCTGAACCGTGATTTCTATGTTAACATCGCTTTTGTAACAAACTCTGTTGTAATTCGTTTTATTCACTGATCTTGAGCGCTTAGCGCCGCATAGCGCTAAAACTGTCCATTTTTTTGGATTTTTTTTACAGATATTTCATCCAGCACTTATAACCTTAAAAATTACAAAGTTTCACACAGCATTCATTCTCTCGCGCTAAAAGCGCTGGCAGATGTCGAGTAATTTTTCCAAACATGAATATCTCAGGGAATTTTTAACAGATCGATACAAAATTTTCCAAAAAACTTCATTCAACATTTTTGAGAAAATCATTCACTGAAAGTTGTTTGAAACTCGAAGCTACCTAGATACTTTCTACCGGCGAAACCAAGCAAAAAAAATGATCAATTTACCTCATTTTGCAATTAAATATTATTAGGCAATAAGCGATTTTTAACTTTTCATGAATTTTATGCGTCGCTATGGTATTTTAAATCATCCCTATGAATATTAACTCGTTTTAATAATATTTAGCCGAGTTAAAGGGATTTAAGTTTTAAAACTTAATTAAATCAGAGAGAACATTTTATTCGATATTTCGTTTTTATTATTAAAAATAAACGTTTAAAAAAATTCTGAAAGTAAAAAGTTTTATTTCCTTATTCTATACAATTCCACATTTGAAAAAAATTGAACCTCCGATTTTGACTTTTTTTGAGATGCTCGGATATACTTTTATGCATTTTTGAGCGTCAGGCTGGTTTTCGCACCCGGTGGCTCAATTGATGATTTTTTTATTTATGTAAAAGAAAAAGCAAAGAATGTTAAATTATGTTATTATTTGGCTTGTAAATATACGAACCCTGTTAGAGATATAAGTACGTCATTGCAGTGTTTTTCTTCTTTACATCATGGTTACTCTCGGTTTCTCGGTGAAAAATGCAGCAAACCGTAAGTATTGTTTCCTTTTCACTTAATTTTTCTATTAATTTAATTTATTAACTGCAATAATTTTTTATCGTGAAAGCAGTAAAGATGATTAATTTTAATTATTAACAATGTAAACAGAAGCGAC
>NC_046660.1:78264729-78281591 GCF_010883055.1 Belonocnema kinseyi | reverse complement strand
AACAATTGCATTTCCACTTAATTGAAAATTTTTTATTTCATTTCATTTCATTTTTTCACAGACTGATGGGAAAAAGAGATTAAGATAGAGAATCTAATATGTTCTTACCACATACAATTTTTGTAAATATGCTGATTTTATTAAAACTTTTTAAATAATTGACTGTCCTAATGAGGATAACATTTTGTGCTCGAAACGTGCACAAACAATAATAAAGGCTCTTCAACAACATCCAGATTTTTTTCTTTGGTCTGAATTATGTCAAATGAACGTCATCTTCCCATTTTATAATTAATTTAGAAAAGATGATTTATTTTTAATTTAAACTAAAAAAACACTTCTAAAGGGCCCAACTAGCCTAACATTCTATTAGACCTAGATATCAATCGGAAATACAATTTGTTAAATTTTCATAATCATAAATCTTTCATTTTCTGAGATAAGCTAAACAGAAAAAAATTGGATTTTCTAGAAAATACAATTTCTTGAAATTGGGCACTGAAGATTTACCGTAAATTAGTCACGAAAAAAGTGAACACTAGTGATTTTATTTGAATTCCTAGAATTTCCAAGTACATTTTGATTTACGGTCACGAATAGTTTGATTCATAAATCCTACTTGCGTATACGTTATTGGAGTGTATTGGAAAATCCATCCTCGGATGTGATTCATCCCTTGCCCGCACTTCCGATGAATATTTTAATGACGAATGCTATTGGCTGGCGACGATGAGTTGGAAAGACGGGTTCGTGCTTTGTGACAAATCAATTGACGGCGACTACCCGAGCACCCTGCTTTTCCAATTTCCCGGCAATTTTCGTATCAGCCGAACTGAGTTATTTTTGCCTCACATACTGTCCTTCTACGATTGGCTATTGGCAATAAAAACCGACCAATTGCTTCAGCCGATTCAATCAGTGTGTCCGTGGATCCAATTAAACACAAGTACATCAGTATTTAGTGCAGACATGTTGTCAAAATTGATTTTATATTAGTTTACGGGCTTGGGCTCCATCCACTAGTGGCACTATTTGACACGTTTTTTAGCGATTTCACTGTTTTTTTTTACCATTCAAAAACAAATTATACTAATAACTCTATTTCCTTGTAACTGACCTCTTATGTTGCTATTTCTTTACTTTACGTTTAAAAATATTTTCGAAATTTTAATTATTATAACTTGAGAAATAATCTTTTAAAATGATACTATTTACTTTTCTAAGACTGATTCGTTGAATACTTTAAAATCGGTATCGATGAAAATCGAATATTTTTTTATTTTACATTTACAAATTTTCTGAAACTCTATGTTAAACTAACGATTTTTATGCATACTTTTGAAATGAAATCCGATACATTTTTTAGTTGAATATCCTTCAAAAAGTTATAATATGTACATAATATTAAAGCGTTTTTAAAACAATACCACTGAAAAAATCGAAAAAAATGAAATAAAATTGCCGACACTAAAAACTGCCCGAAGAAAAAATGTTTGAAATCGAAAACTTATAAGCTTAGAAAATGTCCACAGTTTAAGAATAATAAAAGTTTCAACAGTTTACAATATTAGATAATTTAAAAAATTTGCGATTATAGAAAATGGCTAAAATTATTAAATAAAATAAAATAAACTTTTATTTTACTAACATAATCTTTATTTTATTTATCATTCTACATTTTTTTTGTTTAAATAATTATCTTATTTCCAAGAATTAGAAATTTCATAGTTTGGGATATTTGTTATAATATTGTATATATTTATAATACATAGAATATAATAATTTTATAATATTAACATATTAGGATATATTTTGTTATATCGGCAATTTGATATTCAGAATTATTCTAGATATTATGGAAAATTTTCTAATTCGGAAATATAATAAACTGACAGGCACTTAATTATTACAGAATTTTAAATTATCGTTAGTTTAATCATTTCCGGAATTTTTATTTGAAATATTTTCGTTTTTAAGAATTTCTTAATGTTGGAAGCTTTATTTTTCATAGTTTTTTAGTCGTCATCGCTTTATAATTTTAATCAAATTTAAAATTTTGTTATCTAAAATTTTTAATTGTAAAACGGTTTCAAATAAAGAATATTAGAACTTGACTAATTTCTTAGTGATATTTTACAACTCAGAAAATTCAAGATTACTTCAGATTTAATAGCTTCAGCTTTAATAGCCTTAATAACGAAACATTTTTAAGTCCAAATCTTTTCAAATAAAATATTTTTGAATTTCATTATTTTTAAATAAACAATTTTTGTTGTACGTAATCTTAAATTTAGAAGAATTGAATTTTTCAAAATAAAATCATTTAAAATTAAGAGTTTGAAAGGGTCTAGAATTTAATCATTTTACGGTCAACATGAAACAGATGCTGGTCTCAAACTTGTAACTGTAACTAAAAACGTATAAACGAGAATAATTTGAAGACAAAAGTGTTTGAAATTTGACAATTTCTAATTAAGTGCCTGACCGTTTCGGTTCAAATTATATATAAAGTTAGATAAATTAAAAATTTAAGTACAGTGATTTATTTATTAATGTTATATTCAAAGAATCCGAAATTCATTAATTTTAAGTTGAATAATTTTAATTTAAAACATCTAAGAATTATATAATTTAGCAGAAATAGGTTTAAAAGGTTTAATATAAAAATGCTCAAAATAGTATGATAGATAAAAAATTAAGTCTTTTGAAATTACATAATTTCGTATCTTGGACAGTAGAAAAAACTGTTTGAGTTTTACAAAGAAAAGGCACAATACATGTAAAACGATCGAATTAAAAATTTTTTTCTTTTTGAAAATAATTCGGATTAGAAATCCTCTCCAATGGACGAAAATAAAAAAATCTTGAGTTTAAAGAAAATGAAGTTAATATTGAACGGAAGAGAAAATTAACAGTTTTGGGCTTTGCAATAAGTTCACAAAGAAACTATTATATGTAGATTATTTCAAATTGGATAAACCTTCAATTTATGAAGCATTTTTGAATTTGTTTTCTTTAATAATAATGTGCATTGATGAGTTTCAAATTTTGGAAGAAAAGATTTTAAACGTAAATCAATCCTTTCATTTTAGAATAATTGTATAAGATAGCAGCTTCCGTAAAATTGAAAGATAATTTATTTTTAAATTAACCAAATTATTGAGACTCTTGGTACTGAATAGCATCTAAAAATTAAATTAATTGTGTTTGGATAAAATTTTTAAGTTGTTGGAAATAATTTTCAAAGATTTTTTTATCTTTTCAAATATATAAAATAAGAGTTTAAATAATTACGCCTCCTGTAAATATTGTTCCTTATTCATATTTCCGCCGTCCTTTAGAAGTTTCTAATTTTTGGAAAATGCAAATGGAACGAAATAAAAATTCTGTTGCAACCTTGGTCAAAAAAATTTAATCAGGAAGTTTTATACAAAATTTCATTAAATGATAAGAAAATATGAAAATGTCAAGCCTATGAATTAAAATTAGAAGATGTAGAATAAAATCGTTTAGAAATTGTAATACATGCATATAATTCAAAATTATGAGTATAATATTATGGACTTTTTTGACATGAATGTTTTGTTCAATTCTTGTATGCCTTATAACATTAAAAAATAGATTTTGTCTAAGATATGGAGTTTGATCTACTTTTCTTTGTTGAATGAACATTATAATCTAGATTTCTTTATTTATGTTATGAACCTATTGTTTAAAAAAATACGTGCTATCATTTTTTTAAATTTATGTGACTATAGACACTATTTTTTTAACTCTGAAATGAGTCAAAGGTCTTCAGTTTAAGTATATGTTCTTGTAATAAATGAAATGTATTTAAAAGCAATTAATATTCGAGATTAAGGACTTCCTTGACAAATAAATATTAAGATACGGAAACATTTATTTGAATTTATTACGATTTTATAGATCTCCCGGTAGCACTTTAAATTTGTTCTAGATTTGTAGACCTACTTGAGTGACTGAAAAAGTTCAAGAATACTCAGGGGACTTTAGAAAAACCACAATTCCAACGAAACGAAATTAAAAGCAACACTGGGAGTTGTTCGAACTAACCTCTGCTTTAAACTAATGGTCTGAACTTTTATCTTCCTTCGGACGGACGGCATTAATTGTTGAAAAATACGACCATTAAGGTTGATTTTATTTTTCCTACTTTCACGTACTGAAGGTATTAACAATTCAGTAGTTCATAGAACAACCAGAAAAGTTTCAAAGAATATCAAAAATAATGGTCTATCCTTTATTTATGATTCGAGTAAAAAAATGTTAACGATTACAAATTTGGATCGGAAGTTTAAGATGGCATATCATAAATTATATTATAAAATTTCTTTATAGAGCATAAATTATAAGTTCAGTGAAATGATAATGGAGTCAGTTTATTTACTAGACTGTGAATTTATCTTACACATTAGAGTTATTTCAAATTATTGTTGACAGATAATCACGTTAATGGTTGCTGATGTCGCTGTACTAGTTTCTCAATAGTTTGTCAACTGAAGTAATGAATTCGCTGAAGTAAGTAAAGTTTATTGGTGGAAACCCCGATAGTTCCAAGTTTCTCGATACTAAAGATTGAACCTTAATCATGCAAGTGATTTCAATTGCTTTCAAGCGGTTCTATCTATCTGAAAAATATTTGAAAGTCACTTATTTTGAACTTTTTTTGTACATAACTTCATGAAGAACAAATCAAAAAAGCGACTTTTTAAAATGCAAGAACATGGTTTTTGGCTCAAACTGTCGAATGTACATCTATAATAAAGAAAGTTATATATAATTTAAACATTGTAAAGCATTCTGCTTAAGAGAAAATAGTAATAATGTATTTTGAATTTTGTTTTAGAATATGGAAGTTAAAGAAAAAACGGTTCATTAATGTTAGTGGAAGTTTGTTTAAGGTGCTAAATAGAAATAATAAATATAACAAATAAACTATTAAAAAAACTTTCGGTAAAGTTCCGAAAAGCGCTTGGCTCTGATTAATTTGAAACTCCGTATATCTATGTATTTTGAAGTCAGAGTAAGATAATGAATAAAAGCGATGTTTCCTCTCCAGAAAGACTTTTAAAGTAAGAAAGCTCTGCGTGGCATATTTGTAAAAAATCCTATTACTTTTAAACTTTGATTTAGATTTAGTGAAGCATCTCATGCAGGACATCAAGTTTCTTAAATTGACCAAGAGCTTTTCAGGAGTGTTTATTAAAGCCTCGGCCACCTTAAATTGCTGCATTTTTAACGATTGCAAATTTATTCAATGCTAATGTTACATCATGTAAATTCTATTAGCATGTGTTTGAACACTGTACTTACCAATCTAAGGATCAGGTAAAGTTTGATCGGAATGTAGTGAATTGATTCAATGGAATCTAATAAACCTTCACAAACGTTTTTTAATTTTCAAAAAATTATCACAAAAATCTAGCAAAAAAACCGCTTTAGGTTATTTCAGATTTTCTCATATTTACCTAATATTAAAGATAGTCGGCCTTTATCGTGTGAAGCGAGTCCAAGCGAGTATTAATTATCCAATTGCAAGCCGGCCGAACACGGCCACAGATTCGATTAATCTTGATCTAGGAAGCTTAATCGAGTCTCGCTCGAGCCAGATTTGTGGAGGAAAAGTCAACTTGGAAACTTAGGCTAGTTACTTTAGACCTTTACTTGAAAAACTATCTTTCTCTAATGCTAGCTGAATTAGGCATGGAAAAACGTTCAAATTATTTCAGGGAACACATTTGTAACTATCAATCCTAGCGACAAAAATTTCACAAAAATTAATGAAAGACAGGTGATATATTAATGATATATTAATATGTTTACAATTATTATAATATAAAATGCAATCCAGGCAAATACGGATAAAGAACTTTAAGGAATATTCATTTTTTCAGAAATATTTCTTGTTTAAAGCAACATTAACATTTTTTATTTTGCAAAGCTTTCATACAAAGCCAACCAGTCAGACAATGAAATTATACAATTAAAATTGGAATTGGATTTGGAACGTTCCAATTTAGACATAAAACTTTTGATGCATATAGAATGTTTTTCAGTTCGATTCTGCTCATTTCGTAATAATGATCTATGAGGTATAATGACAATTAGAACATTGTGGTTTGCGGGTTCCAGGATCATATATTTGCAAAGATGATGCATTTAATTATAAATATTCTTTTTATCTTACAATTATTTTAGAGAATTAGAGAAAATCGGAAGTAAATTTTGTAACTATCTTGCTATAATTATTTCTTATATCTTTGAAATATCTATTGTAATCTGCAAACCTTTATATGTTGTGTTTTGACTAAATGACTTACCAAAGACTTTATCTCTTCGTATCCTCATATTTAAAGGTAATTTCTCATTTTAAAATTGTTATTACTAACTTTATAAAATTATTTCAACTTAACGAGAATATTTGTTATTATTTGGAAATATTTGTAAGAACCTGGTTTTCAATGTGATTATGATATTACCAAGATTAAAAAAAAAATTTATCATGCGAATACGAAATATGAGATACAAATAAAAATATTTTTGTATCCAACTTGTGTACTAATGTGGGATTTTCTATGAGAACAGCCGATTTCCAGCTTATTCTGGTTTAGTATTAGGGATAATTTCTTAATATTAGCCTACTAACGCTGTTCTTAAATGGTTAGTTTGAGAAAATTCGGTAATAAGTACCATTATCATTTTTATTGGCATTAATTTTTACAAAACAAAGTAATGAATTTTAAACATTCGCTTTCTTGAACATATGTGACGACCAAATTATATGGGTTTTATTTCAAATTTTTATGATGGGAACGCGAACTAGCAGTTATGGTAAAAAATGAAAATACTTTTATATTCCTTCTTTTATTATTACTTTTTATTGTCATTATTTTAAATCTTTTCATCCATATTTATGTATAGACTTTTACTGTAAAAATATCTTAGCAAAATTGACTTTAGGATAAACAAAAAATGCAAGCAAACGATTTTTACAACCAACATTAAATGCCCCTATTGTATTTGAGAGAAAGTTAATCCTTAAAAAAATTGTTTTTCTAAAACAAAATCTCCAGACAAAAATAAAAAAATGGGAACAAAATTAGAAGGCAACAAAGCAAATCCCTTTCCTTCTCTTTTTTTTCTTTCTTTTGTCTTTTTTATTTTTATTATTATCAAATCACAATAAAAGAATTTTTGTAAATAATATTCACCAAAGTTTGGATACTCATACAGCACCCTGATCAAGGTGAAAAAACTTTAAGCAGTTAGGAACAGCAACGGAACGACGATGCTCTCTCTTTGATACCTGAGTTCTTCTGGCTTTTATTGTTAGGAATTCTATACATTAACTTGATTTTTGGACGTAAGATAAGATTTTAAATTTGATTTGAATCTAATTTCAATTTCTAAAATATTGGCTTAAACCTTCCTTCAGATTCAGAAATAACATATCAGAAGCCCTAATAAATTTGATCGATTCTAGCTGAAAAAGGTTTGAAATACATTCGTTAATATTCCCTATACGTTATTTAAGGTCTAGCGCAGAACATATTTTAGTCAACATTTACTATTAGAAACGTAAATCGATTCGTACATTTAGTAAAAAAAACAAATGAGTTTCCACTAGTTATGATGTATAATGCAAGAAAGGAAGCATATTTACATGTCATTATAATGGCTTTCCAGCTTGATAATTGTTCTCTAATTGAATCTGGAAAATCTTAGGAAAGTTAGAAAAAATGGAAAAAATGTGGATGCATGATCTAAATTTTTAAAATTTACCTTTAATTGAAATAGAATAAGCAACTTGAAGGAATATTCAAATTTTATCCCTCCAATTGAGAAAAACATTTCTTCAAAAAATAAGTTCTGAAAATTTTAGAAAGAAGTTTTCTCTATAGCAATACTCTATCAGAGGCGAGGACAATTAGAATCTGTAGGTTTGCATTCTTGATCTGTTTTTACTTTGATTTCAGAAAAATAGTAAATATTTATTATTATCTTACAATATTATCTGGAAATTCTGGAGAAAACTGATGCAACTTTTTAAAACTATATTTAAACAATGATTAATTAATTCTCACATAAGTGCAATCTTCATAACTTCTGCGGGTACAGGCAAATTCTATTTAAAAAAGCGTAAACATAGGCATAAATAATGTTTCTTTTTTTAAGTATGGAATATTGAAAAAACGAGTGATTAACAGGGTATTTGGCAAATAATATCTTCGTATTTATAGGTACTGAAAGCATTTTTTCCGCATAACAAACATTTGTATTTTTTATCTGCTATTTCGTGTTCGTCTAATGAACATAGCGAATGGAACCTTCATATAATATGCTCGTCATTCACATAGTAAAACGTGAAACAAGCGTTAAATAAAGTCAATTATGAAGTGAGTGTCATAGAACAGGGTGATTACTCAAATCCGGAAAAGAATTACCTGATAATTCTAGGTCGAATAATTAAATAAATATTGCGGAAAGAACTATTAATCATTAATTGAAGTCGTGCCTAAGCGCAATACGTTTGAACAATAATATAAACTAATTTTTTATTTTATCTTTATGGTATTGAAGTGTTTTACATATCAACAGAAACATAAACGTTCAATTAAATTTTTCATTTTTACGTAAAATATCAGTTATTAACAGATAGTTCCATTTGTAGCACAAATTGATGTATTTCCAACCCAAAATACAATATTGGATAAACAGTTTAAAGAAATTATTTTTTAAAATAAATGATAATCCACAAAAAAAGTTTAATTATCAAGAAATTAATAAAAATTTCTACCAAACAAAGAAAAATGAAGAGGTAAATTTTTAACTAAAAAATTATTATTTTTGGTTTAAAATTTGTCTCCTTGGTTAAAATTTAAAATGTATTTTTATTAGAAATATCAACTAATACATTTTTCTTTGATAATTCATGATTTAGTATTTTACTTAAAAATGTTTTTTGTTTTAAATTGAACCATATTGTTGAAAATTATTTTTTTTTAAATTTAATTATTGTTTAAAATTTCAACTGTTTCTTTAGAATTCTTATTTCTATGCAAATTAATGTTAGTCAGTTGAAAATGATCTTTTCTAGTTGAAAATCCTGTGTTTTCTTGCAAACTTGTGTTTTTTCGGTAAAAAATTATTGTTCTGAATTGAACATTTATTTCTTTGGTAGAAAACTAATTTCCCGGGTTAAATATGCTTATTTTTGGGTAAAAAATTCATTTTATTAACTGAATATAGTGTGTATTATGTCGGAAATTGATCTATTTTAATAGAAAGTTTATCTTGTGGATTAAATATTTAACTGTTTGATTAAAAATTAATTTTTTATAGTTTAATATTCTGAGTTTTACTCAAACTTTACTCTTTTCTTTATCAATTTCTCTGTTTTCTTTAATTCGTCTTTTATGTTGAAATGGAAATTCAGCTCTTTTAATTGAAAAAGCATTTATTTCTTGAAAAATCATCTTTTTTAGTTAAATAATTAATTATTTTTGAAAGAAAATTCATATATATATATATATATATATATATTTTTCTTTTTATATTGAAAATGCAAAATTTTGAATTAGACATTTGGTCTTTATTGACTCTGGAATCTTCCTTTGTGAAAAATACAACTCAATTGTTAAAATGACTACTTTCTGGTTTTGGAAATTAGCCTTTTTATACTGAAGATTTAACTATTCGAATAAAAATTCTTGTCCTTGGGTTTGGTTAAACATTTTTTCTTTGAAAATAAAAATATTGTTTGACTAAAATATCAGCTATTACACCTTTCTATGAGACCTAATTATTCTATCGAAGATTCATCACTTTAGTTTAAAATTTCACTTTTTTGTTAAAAATTATTTTCTTCTTAGTGAAAAATTCACAGTTACAACAAACAATTTCATGCTTCCTTTTTTGGTTCAAAATTTCCCGATATGAGACCGTTTTCGGGTATGACTTGCCTGGCGGTTGTTCCTATTTCGGAAGAATCCAAGCGTAAGCAGGCAGGTCCGCATGGATCATTTCTGTTGTATTTGGTTGTTTTGGGCGCATGATGCTACCTGATACATCTAGCGCGCTGAGAGTGCGGCGCTCAGTTGTTTGTCACGTTTGACTGAGGAAACCCTCTCTTTCGGATTACGAAACTGCGTAGGCTGTAAATTCTAGGAATATGGTAAAGCGGGGGTCCTTATATCGGGATTTGAATGTATTTGTTTTAGTGTAAGACTTTTTCCACAGTTTTTATCTTTAACGGCTAAAGTGATTGTCCTGACGATGTTTAGAACAGTTTAGCAAAGTGTCGGATGTTATTTTGAGATTGCTCGGTAAAGTAGCTCGGTAAATTCGGCAGAAGCAGTAGCACAAGCGGAACACGGAGCACATGCCTGAGAGTAAAGGAGATAGAGAAACAGAGAAAGAGACCGACGAGGAAGTCTATCCGTAGAAACGTGCGACTAAATGAAAGGAATGTAAATCATAAAAAGTTACGAGCTTTTAAATCTTCTACAAGGTGGCGCACGTTCGCTTTAATTACCTTGCATCTCTCATTCCAGCCCTCGCGACTCTTGCACGTCCGGGGGGGTGGCCACCCCTCCCCCATGATGCCCCCCACTTTTCCCTCCCTCCCTGTATATCACTCTCATTTGAATTCCAGAAGAACGTCGTATCTCTGCTCCTACTTCCTCCTACCTCCTTCCACCTATTTCCCACCCTTTGCACCCATCCCCTTTTACCCCCTTTCCTCTCTTCCTCCCGCATTCAGAGAAATTTCCTACCCTCGCGGAATAGATCATCTTCAATGCTATGAACTCTTGGGGATAATTAGAGGGCCGCCACGTATTTCAGTTTCTGATTTCAAACCGTTAGATGAAATAAGGAGATAAAAAATATTCACCCTGCTGCTACTTCGTTCTAAGTCGTTATTAACACGCCACGAGAATTCTGCTCTCCAAGAAGGAAAAGATACGCGATCTTTCCTAAGGTGTGCACCAGGAGGCGGTGGGATGGCTTTCTAAGTGATTGTGAGATAAGTGGAACGATCCTTCTCGCGTCTGACGTTCCGCTCGTGCCAGCAGCTTTCCGACTGGAGTTTCTAGAAACGGATGCCAGACTGAAATCAAAATTTCGAATTCGTGTCGCATTCGAGTAGAGATAATTATCGCTAAATCTTGTCGACAGTTTTTTAAAAATGTTTTTCAATAGATTATTTAACAAAATGTTTCTAAATTCAAATGTGTAGTAAAAGAACTCAACAACTTATTGTTTTATTTATTTTTATTTAAAAGTTTAATTTAAGTATTTGAGGTTTATAGTATGACAAATTTGTGCGTTAATAAGCAAGTTTCTGCTCGGATAATGTTTTTTGTCACTTTGGAAAAATAGTACAATGTTTCGCGTGTTTCTTAAAGGGAGACTCGGAAAATGAGTTCAAGTTGTAAAAGATCACTTTTTTGTGACCAGTCACTCAAACTCGTGTTTTTCATGGTGAGACTTTAAAAATGGATTCGAGATGTGACAGATCGCTCTTCCGTGAAAAGTCAATGACAAGTATTTTTTTGAGACGAGAGCTGAAAAAAGTGACGAGATATAACCAATCACTCTTCTGCGACCAGATACGAAACTTCAACATTCAAATACGGCAAAAAGCATCCTATTACAAAATTTTAACATGAAAATTTTAATTAATAACTAACACGTGTATGTTTTAAGGAGATACTTAGAAATGAGGTTCGAGTTTTGACAGATCACTTTTCTTCGAACAGTCACTGACAACCATTTTTTGTTGAAGGGAGAGCTGGAAAAGGTTTCGATATGTCACCAATTATTCTTCTGTGACCAGATATTGGAATAGAAAATTAAAATACTGCAAAAAATGCCATGGTACAAAATTTAAATACAGAAAAATATGCTGTATCTGTATACACTACTAAATATAAATCTAAATATCAATATAAATATAAGCATAAATATAAATATAAGTATAAATATAATGTATGTTAAAATCAGTTGATTCTAAAACTTTGTGCTCGATACAAAAATAATCCAACTATAGCAATTTTATTAAAATTTTGTTGAGTAAGAATTCATAAGATTTTTATCACAATTATTTTTACTCTAAAGGAAATTTCCTATGATTTTAAAATATTTTTTGAATATTTAAAATACTTCTGGCAATTTAAAAGTATTTTAACTGCTTTTAGGCATTTTAGGGTATTTAACAAGAATAAAAAAGGTACTTTTTTAAATTACAAAATTATCACGTAACTTAACAAGAATTCAGAACTTTGTAGAGATTTCCACAAATCTCTTGGACTTCTAAAAGAATGCAAAAGATTTAAAGATATATTTTTAAAGATTTCATGTATTACCGAAATTCTGTCCTCGAATTTCAATCATATCAGGGGATTTTAATGGCATTTTAAATATTTTGAAGAATCTGAAGAAACTCTCTAAGATTTAGAAAGATTCCAAAGTTTATCCATACATTTTAGAGGATTTCTTAAGATTAGAAAAGATTTACGGGATTGAAAAGGGTTTCCGAAAATTATACAGGATTTTAAGGAACGATGAGTTTTTCAATGGGTTAAAAAAATATTGTAATGGATTTTAACATATTGTAATGGATTTACAGAGATTCGGAAAGATTTTGCAGGATTTTAAATATTTCTATGAATTCTTAAGAGATTCAAACGTTTTAGTAGATCTCATACAACTTTTTAATATTTCAAGCTACTTCAAGGCTTTTGACCGATTTTAGGAGAATATAATAGGATTTTAAAGTTTTATAAAGGACTATATAGGATTTTGAATATTTCATACCATTTTAAGGGTTTTTTACAGATTTTAAGAAGTTTGAAGGGATGCATAGAGATTTTAAAATAAGCGACTTGATTTTAAAGGATTTCAAGGAATTTTATGTGCTTTTGAAGTAGCTTCACGACATTTTTAGAATACCAGTGTATTTTAATATGATTTTAAAGCTTTGGAGGGACTTAGCCCTATTTCAGAAAACTTTGTAAAAATTTTGAAAGCTATTGTAGGAGTTTTAATGGATTTTAATATATTCTAAGGGTTTTTAAGAGATCCGGAAAAATTCAAAAGGATTTTAAATATACAAGTAAACTTTAGAGAAATTCGTAAGGGCTTGATAAGGCTTTTATCAGATTTTGAGAGATTTAAAGGGGTTTCTACGATTTTAAGGGATTTCAAGGAATTGCATTGGCTTTTGAAAGATTAAAATGTATTTATATATTACAAGGGATTTCAAGAGATTTGGAAGGATTTACACTGATTGAGGGGGTTTTCTCTGTTTTAAGGAGTTTTAAAGGATTTTTAATATTTCAAGCCATTTCAAGGATTTTCACTTAATTTAAAAAAGTGCAAGTGACTTACCAAATTTCCAAAAGAATTCACGGGATTTCAAAAAATGCTAAAGATTTCCGGGGTTTCGACAAGATTTATTTTAAGGTATAGATCACACTATAAGGATGATTTAACGTTGCGACTGTACCTTTATTGGAGGTGTGTAATATAAAATATTACAAAATGAAGGAATAAAACGAATAATGATATAACGTGTCAAATGGTATGAAAAGTGACTCTAAACATCCTAAACAGGTGGTAACTTAAATATTTGTTTAAAATACCTAGCTATGAACAAAAGTATTGACACACTTTTTTGGAAAAACAAAATATTTAATAGCTTTTGGCTCTTTTCTGTCCTTTACTTTGTCGGCAAAATTTTTACCATAAAGCTGTGTACTATGCTGTTAAATCTTTTATTATTCTTTTTTCTAAAAATCATGTGTCCATACTTTTCACTATTATCCAGTAAAAATGCAACCCTTTTTTTTAGATTTTTGGTCTCATTTTAAAGGTTACATTTTGCCGTAAATATTAGACATTTGTGGTCAGTAAAACTTTAAAAGGCTTGGTATAGCTCCATAATGTTTTCAACGCAATGCATTTTTTACGATAAACTACTTAAATCATACACAAAACATCAAGCCCAGTGGATTTTTGAAATTTAAAAAATTTGCTTTCTTGATATACCCTAATCTGTATGTCTAAATTATAATATAGAATTCCTGGTTCATTGTCGGTAATATCAAACACCATCAAACGGGGTAATCTCGGACATGTCAAGTAAATTCTGAAATTTTTAAATTGATAGTGCAAATCACGTAAGGGGCACTAACTAGAATCAAGAACCAGTTATGGCTTAATTAGGACTAATAATTTAAGGAGTGCCTGAATTTACCCCACGCACCCGAAATAACGCCGCTTGATGATACCGATTTAAGATTTTCCATAATTTTATCAATTTTTATGAGTCTAAAAAAGGGTGAATAGTAATTTTCACTTCAAGTGAAATATCGAATTTGATAAGAAACACGGTATTATAGCTGCCATGTTTTTTAACTGTGACTCTTATTACGTTCTTGACGAATCGCGTCTCATTAGGAGTAAGTAGGCCTGTTAATGACTCTCAGAGGCCGGAAAGGAATTAGCTTCGATCCAATGGAGAAAAAATATACATGGTAAAAAAAATTCAATACTATTAATCTTCAGTTTATGAGAAAATTAAAAAAAAATACGCGCTGAATTTATTCTTTAATTTTCTTAATCCTTTATTGTACTTTCTGTATTGAAAGTTTATCGTATTATTTTGGTCAAACTTTTGATTATATTCTAATCATAAAAAATGTTATGTTAAGAAGATTTATATAGTGCACTATTAACAAACAAAGACTGTGATCTATCCAGTTTCAATATCAAAATTGCATAAATAATAGGAAAATTGTTAGTAAAAACCGAAAATGGATTTTTAACTTTCCACCCCTTACTTCCCCTCCCTTCATTTCTTCACTTCCATTAATCTCTTTTTCTATAATTCATCACTTTCCCTCTTCTCACTACACCCACACCCAGCATTTCCTCACTAAATTCTCACTTCTTTTACTTCCCATAATTCGTATAAACATTTCAAATATAAGCTTAAGTTTTCCGCATTCAAAAAATGAGTGGTAAACTTTATTTAAATACTATTTGATAGCTTTTGAAGTTCGGCATCAAATAACCCCTAATAAAGATATTGTTTATTTATTTTTCGACTCAGAGACGAGATTAAAATTGGTCAATAAAGAATTCGTAATTATTGAGTTAGTTATTTTTAAATAAAAAATGCAGAATCTGTGGGGCTTAACGAGTATAAACCTAACAATTTTATCTTTAAAAATTTTGGATGTCATTTTCTAGAAGGATCTCCTAACGCCCGACTAAAACTAATTCGTCTTGGCTAAGTATTCATCCAAGTTCGCCAAGACATTTGTGGAAGACTCGCCCCTGGCCGCGAGCGAGAATTTACTTTTGTCTTATGTCGAAATTTTTGTCTTGAAACCGAACTCAAAGACACTGTAAACAAAACGCTCTCAAGACCTTCAAATGATAGTGCTCTTCGGTTGCAAAATCTAAACAGGTTATCCATTCTATTCTATCGCCAAAAGTTCACTACATTCTAGTAGAAAATCACAATTTTAATTTCTTTACGAAAAATTGTATATGCCTGTAGTTCTTAAGACAGACGGGTTCCGAATTTTGAATGAGAAAATCATTTATTACAAAATCACAAGGTCTATCGGTCGTAACATTTTAATTCTTATCAGATGTAAACTGTTTGACCCCAGCCTAGCTGTCTATTTCCAGAAAACCGCAGGCCCTGTCGGTGGGGCCCATACGTTGTAGAGGTTGAATATAATAAACACAAAATTCAGAAACAAAAACTGTTATAATTTTGACCCTGGGAAATATTAAAACCCTAAATTGGTAATATAACTTTCTTTAAAAAAAATTTCGTTCATTTATCAAGACTTGAACTTTTCGTCTTAAGACAAGTACAACTCGACTGGTCTTTAAATTTAGAATGAAAGTTTTTGTCTCAAGACAAGTCCATCTAGACTTGTCTTCAAAACCTGTCGTGAACATTAGTCATAAACGCCAAGTGGAACTCAAAACGAAATATTTTTACTCGGGACGTTAAAAATACGTAAAAAGAAACAATATTTTCGTTATCTGCATTAAACAAACATAACACAAATGAAAATCTGTGAATGAATTGATTGAATATATTTATTGTATAAAAATAACAGAACATTGTTTAATCATTAACAACGATTAGCTCTTATGAGAGTCATAATTACCTTTTTTGTTAGGGCAGATATACAGTCCTAAAAATTCTAATCAAGGCATAAATATATGTGTTCAAGGCATAGAAACTTGTCTCCAAGACATAAATTGAAGTCTGGCTCTGTCTCAAAACTAAGACACGCTAAAGTCGAACTTTTCGACTTCAGCATGTCTTCATTGGTGGCAATTCCAGTCGAAACCAATTTAAAGTATTTTTGATAGCGTTAACTTCGACACACCCTCTGTCCTAGGAAAGTTGTGAAATAAAATCTTGAGAGTTTACCATACATATGACTAAAAATGTCCGAATGCATCTGTGTCAAGTATCAGTCGACGATCACCGCTGTCGCGTCTCTTGTGTAAGCAGTTAAAATAAAGATTAGGTTTAAAGTATTAACTCTGATTGATTTAATTTTTTTTCAAGTTTCTTAAGTCACGGCAGGAGTTGAAGTTAATGTCAAAAAATTTGAGAAATTCTCGGCGATAACCGATCTCGTGGCCGACAGCGATGATGACCGATGGAAACTTGACGCAGGCACGCTCGGTTATTTTTGGTCATATCTCTAGAACCCATCGAAGTTTTTAAGTTTTTATTGGCCTGCATTAAATATAAGACTTTAGAGACTTTGTAACATAAAATTCACATTTTTTTTGAT
>NC_046660.1:78255749-78264629 GCF_010883055.1 Belonocnema kinseyi | reverse complement strand
AATCAAAAATTTATTTATTAGGGTTAATTCTACGCCGAATTTCATAACATTGGTAACTATGATTCTTAAAAAGTTTTTCGAATTTTTTTCAACAAGTAAGCCTGTTTTAATGTCACACGTGATTTTGATGACAGCTAATGTTAGGCGTGATGGTAATTTTCGACAGTAGTGAAGGTAAATGATTTTATTTTTCAAATTTTTCAAAAAGGTTTAAATTGAAAAGTTTGAGAAGAATGGGAGTGAATTCGAGTAATAGATAGACATACATCTGTGTTTGGTGAAACGAGCACAGAAAGGGTGGAGGTATGTCGAGGCGGATAGGATATACGTCATGGGGTGACAAGCGGAACAAATGGAATCTGAACCAGCAATCCTCTGGTGTAAACTGCTTATGTGTCGACCTCCCAACTGTCAGCTGACAATGATCTAATAATATTAGAGATAATGGATGTTCCATTCGTTCATAGCATCTGATGTTTCAATGAAAAACCTCTGCTTTTAAGGGAAAAGAACCTGATTCCATTTCCCAAATCTGAAACTTTAGATTTACTTTCAAAATTCAGTTATTATTTGAAAATAAAACCAGAACCAAACTAAATATTCTAAAATATCAATAAATTTGTAAGCTTGAAGATTAAGATTAAGTTTAAGGTTGAAGATTGCTACAATTTCTAAATTTTGTTTGTAGGTGTACAAATAATTTTATACCTAGAGAGTCACTGTGGCTGTCGCGCGATTGATTCCCATAGCAGGAAACGCGCCTGAGTGTGTTTTTAGAAAGTTTTGCTTCTATCGCTTGGAATGCTACCCCACAGATACCCTCGAGTTAATAATCAACCCTGTAAGTATAATCAATGATTACATAAAACAGGCAAAATTTGGAAGTCCTCAGCAACAGCTCCGACTTTAATAGTTTTTAAAAATATAATTTAAAATCAGAAACCTTTTAGAGGGGAAAACAATTATTGATATTGCTTAAACAATATTTATGACATTTATTTAAAAAATTAAGTTTTGTCCTATTTCTTTCTGAAAATCTCTTTATATAGTAATTTGAGAATGAACAAAAGTTGTTAAAATAAATTGTATGTCAATAATTATATATTTACATCGTAAAAATTTGCTGTGTGGCTCAAGAAATATGTACGTATTTGACACACTATTGCGTTATATTTTGTTTAAAATTCATCTTTTAAAGTATAAAATTAATCATTTTGGTCGAAAATTCCACCATTGGGTTAAATGTTGAAGTATTTTGTTAAAAATGTATTGTTTGGTCCATTGCTTTAGTTGAAAATTGACATCTTTGGTTGAAAATATAAATTTTTTTTTAGTCCTTGACTTTTGTTTTATTTTTAATTTTTTTAAAATAAAAATTAAACTATTTCTGATAAAGATTCATCACTTTAGTTAAAAATTCATCTATTTAATTAAAACATTATCTATTTTTTTTTAACATTCGGGTTTTTTGTAAAAAATTCATTTTTATGATTGAAAATTATAGTATTTCATTCTCTGAAAAAATTTATTTTTCTCAAAAGACAAAGCAACTATCTGGCCGAAAATTTATCTTTTATAATTGAAAAGCCAATATTGTTTAAAAATTCTTTTTTTTTAATTCGCCTTTTTCTCCAAAAAATTAATCTTCTAGGTTTTGTAAAAATTTATTTTGATTTTTTTTAATCTAAAAAAATTGTTATTCACATTTATATTTTCCATGTGTCTTTGGACGGTCCATTCTGAATACTTTTGAATCGCCTATAATATTTTTTCACAAGGGTTATTGTTATTACTAAAGCTCTGAAATAATTAATTATAAATAATTTTGATATCCTCGAAATATTATCATGAAAAGAGACCATGGTAAAGTAATTTTGTAAGTCGATAGTTTCAGAGTGGTAAAGAAAAAGGTAAGGTATTCGCTTAAGTCGCATAATAACGAAGCGTGGTATTGTTAGTATCCATTGCGATTAATCGTCTACGATTAATCCTATCTTTGATACGCAGAATATTAATGAAAATAAAATTTTCTATTTCTTGTATATGTGACTAAAGCACTACATTATTTACATTTAATAAAATCGGTAAAAAAACTGACAAATAAGTCTTCATAAAATTTTATTTATTTTGTTATGTATATTAATTTTATGTCACTGCACTATTATATAAAGAAATGATAAGTAATTTTTCTAAAAAAATTGATTGTATTTTGATCTAATCTTTAGCTGTTTATGAATTCAATATGAATAAAAAATAGAAAAATCTGTTTTTTTTTTATGTTTTTGATGAATTTCGTATAAAAAAATTGTTTACACTTTAATATCATTAAAATTGTTTAAAGAATAGAAATATTTGTTTTCTCCCTCCAAAAGGTTTCTAATTTTAAATAATAGAATTTTTTAAATTATCAAAATCGGTTTTTTCAACAGCAGATTAATTTTTAACCAAAATGATGAATCTTAAAAAAAAAAAAACTCAAAGTATAATAGTACAAAAAAACCGAAAACAGTTAAATTAACCGAAAATACCAATTTTGTACAATTTAGTTGAATTCTTAACTACAAAAGACATAGATTTAAATCAATATTTGTTATGGCTTGATAAATAAATGTAAGAATGTATAGTTTTACAGCCCCCCCCCCTCCCTCGTGATTTTTACCCACTTGATTTTTTTTTCATCAATTTATTTTCTGTTCATCTAAACACAACTTTTTTATAAATAAACAATACAAACTAACTTTCATTGAAATAATTTAATGAACAACAAAAATTGGTTCGTCTCCAACCTAGCAACTCCATTTTTCACCAAGAAGTATTTCATTTTTACCATAAAAGATAAATTTTTAGAAAAGATTTAGATTTTTAATGAAGAAAGATTTTTTAGTCAATAACGAAAAAAAACCCGATGCATTACAGTTTTAAAAACCAATTGTTAACCGAAAATAATTATTTTTTACTAGGAATGACCAATTATCAACAAAATACATTAATTTATAAGCAAATAGTTGAACTTTCAACAAATTAAGTTAATTTTCTACCAAATTGTTAAATTTGTAAATTAAAAAATATAAATTTGTAGCCTTTCAAAGGAATAGTTTATTTTCCAATTTAAAGAAATGAATTTTTAATTTAGAGAAAGGGATTTTTTACAAAACCGTTAAATTTTCTAACAAAAAGTTTAATTTTTGAAACAGAAAAGACGATTTTTTTTATAAAACATTACAATTAAGAAAATTAAATTTTTAAAACGACTAGTTCATTTTTAAACCATTAAGGCGAATTGAAATTATTTAAACAACAACAAATATAGATATTCTACTGAAAAAAGAGTAATTTAAAAAAATCTTACATATATTTTTAACCCAATAGTTTTATTTCAACCTACAGGAATACTTTATTGAGAAAGTTGAATTTTTAACAAAATATAATAATTTACAGCCAAATAACTGAATTTTCAACAAAATAATTCACTTTTATACTTAAGCAGATAAAATTTTAACTAAAAAAGGAAAACTTAAATTTCGGACAAAAAATTTCTTTTGTATTCAGAAAAAAAACGAATTATCTACAAAACAGTTGACTTTCAACCTGAAAATATCCATTAACAAAGTTAATCCATTACGTTGATCAATTAATTTTTAACCAAACAACTGTAGCCTTACTCGAAAAAATTTCACTAAAAAAGGACGAAATATTTAAACCAAAATAGAAAAAAAATTTCTTTAAGATGTTGAACTTCCAAATCAAAAAGAGGAATTTTTAACAGAACATTTAAATTGTGAACAGGAAAGGATTTCTAAAAAGCCTGTGTTGAATAAATAGGAATTATTGTTATTTATAGATTAAAGAGCAAGTTTAAAAAAAAATTAAAAATAAAGCCTTGGATTACGTAAAATTTGAGGTCCTGAAGATATAATAAAATTTTGCGTTTGTTAAACTAAACAATTGTTGTTATTTATTAAATATTATTTCGTGAATTTGTGATATTACTGTCTCTATTATCATAAATTAAAAATAATTTTGTTTTAACATTCAATGCACTCGGTACTGCAGCAAGGAGTAGATTGTGCTGAAAATAAAAACACAGAAAAAACTAAAGATAAATTTTGTTGCATGTAAAATTTCCCGCTTTTAAAGGTTACATGCTATTTGGCGAAAGTTTATCCTACGATGGAATCAAAGCTGTCGTCTGCTACGGCGTTCTTAGTAGCTATGTGAAAACGTCAAAGTATGAGTGATTTCGAGCTATAAATTGGGAGACCGGATTTAAAAGAACGGAGAAAAATGAAAGTAAACATATTTTTCAGGTAAAACTTACAACAATTAAAAATTAAACATATTTCGACGAAAGTTTCACCGATGTTAGGAGAATAATTCTGATATCGTCTAGTACGCCACGCTGACGTGAGCAAATTTTGGTAAAACATGTAGAATCAACAATAAAAAGCATGAACAAAATTTTTTCTGACTGGTATATCTTCTCAGAAATAAATCACTTTTCTTTCTAATTGAATAAAGTTAAACGACGTTTTATAGCGCTGGCGCCGTAATTTAGCTACATCTAGAATAAAAATGGAGCAATTATTAGACGAAAGATTCTCCAGGCAAGGTTAAAAATTCGAAACTATCTTCGATTCATGTTAACTTTATCTGGCAAGGTTAATTTTTGCTGCGATGAATCTTTCGCTTATAATCAATATAAACCCAACCATTGGCGAAAAAATTCGACTCCTCTGGCTTTGTAGTAAAAAAAGTAAGTAAACAAAAAATTATGGTTTAATGAAAGAGGGATCGTTTTAAAGACGCAAATGTTTTACGTCAATGAGCCGTAAAGTAATATTCCAAAAAAATTTTTGTAGCTTACAGATCTGGAAACCTGATAAAAAGTATGGAAATTTCATAGCTTTTAAAGACAGTAAACTTTGAAGCATAGTTTTTCATTGAGAAAATAATAGAAAAAATCTGAAAAAATGCATGTTGGTACTTCAAATATTTCTGAACAGATTGCCGTCGAAAAATTTGGAAAATATAAATAATCGTTTGTTTTTTGTAAATAAATATGCGACCAAACTGTCTTCAGTTCTAATGAAGATAATTAAGTGATTTAAATTGGAGAAAGTTAGTTGAACTATCTGTAACAATTTACAATTTGAAGGAAGTATGTGCTTCTTGTCGTCTTCGTGCTAATTGCGATATATGACGTAAGTTTTTTCAGATAAGAAAGCAAGTGCGAGAACCCAGCGTGGTGCCGTTTTTTCAGGAGATCATCCTCGGTTTTCCTCACCATAGGGAAAGGGCTCGAAGGGCAGAATTAGCCTCGAAGGCACAAGTTGGGTATTTTTTTTTTTATTTTTTACCGTTGCACAAGAAAAACTTTTGCGATTACTCCGTCAACTTCTAATGAGAGTTTTGACGTAAAATTCGAATTTCACCAATTTAAAAGTTGATCTTGATTTTTTTTGAGTTTTTGTTGCATGATACGGAAGGGATACTATAAGCATTCTCTGTAGAGTATCCTTTCCGTTTGCTCGGTCCGCTAGGGAAATTTATCTTCTGTTTTTTGTGTGAATAATTAACAATAACCTAACAACATTTTCTAAAATCCCAATACATTTTTATAGCATTTTGATCCCTATATAATTGATATAATTAAATCGTATTATTGAACGTTTGAAAGATTGCAGAGTTGCTTTTACCACATTTGGCTATTTCCTTTCGTTCAAAATTACATAGGAAATATATTGCTAAAGCATTAAATGAAAAGCCTAGAAACACGAATATGTAAATGTTTGCATGCAGAGTTCTTTCGACTTTCTAGAGGAAATAGCCAGATAAAATAAGGAACTTGCTGCTAAAAAGTACCGGTTTGCAGCGAGAAACCGCAGTTCTCGTACGTTCATTGCACCGCGGGGATGAGAGCATTTCGTCGAAAAGATTCGAAGAGGGAATGTTCTTGGAATTGGGAAACCACAGAAAAATGCGACGAGGCGCATTTTCCTAACTGTTCTTGCCTGCCTTCTGCTCTTTCGTTTCCTTTTTCTTTGCTTTTGTCATTATTACGAAATACAAAGAGCCTGATTAACACAGCCTCCGCGAAGATGAGTTCCTCTCTAAAAGTACATGACTGAGGACAATAATTTTTTTGATTCCAAAGGGAAAATTTCTTAATGAACTAAGAAAAGGAGAGAAAACTAAATTCATTTGAGAGATTGCTGTAGACTCTTAAAATGACTCAGTAAAATCTCACTAGTTTCTAGTGAAATCTCTTGAAACAACCAGAAGTATGTCACTGACAATCAGTGAGAATTTACTTGCTCAGTCAGTAGATTACCATCACTGGTTTAATCGGTGAGATTCAATAGTTAATTGTAGTCTGTGCGCGTTGTTGCGCGTAAGCTAATTAGGTATGACACTTAATATTTATCATTTTTGAACCTGTAATTACGTTAACGACTCGCGTCGCTACAAATCAAACCCAAGTGGCGTTATATCACTGTTTGAATCTATAATTTCACATCACTGATACATTGAGTTAAGCTGTTTTTTAGTCACTAACTGGATCACCCAGTTAATGTCGGAAAATAACTGGCTCGCCTGTAATAATTAAAAATACTGATTAAACCAGTAACCATCAATTTTTTCTTAACATACGAGTAGAAAAAACAAAGGGTAATTTGTGATTTAGGTCAAAAATTCTGGGCTTAAAATCGGCATGTAAAAAATAAAGATCGGCTAATATAAAGTGAATGATCATTAATTTCTTATGTTAACCTTAGTAACCGTTTAAAAAATACCAACATAATATTTTAACAGACTTTGAAGCCCAAAATTCTTTCAACACTCTCTTTAACCGAAGGAAGATCATTTTGTACCAAAAGAGATACAATTTCAATGAAAGAGTTGAGCTTTTAAGCTAAAAAGTCGAATATTTAAGAGAACAGTTGACTTTAAAACCCGGGAAGATTAATTTGCCACCACGCATTTTTTATAACACAGTTGAATTTATAACCTAGAAAGATGAGTTTCTAACAAAGAACTTTTCTACTAAAGAAGATGAATTTTCAATCCAAAAAAGATCAATTTATAATTCGCAAAGGCGAATTTTTCATTGCTAAACAAACAAGATCCAGCTTCAAGAAAAAATAGTTGAATTTTTAACAGAGCAATTAAATTTTTTAACAAAACAGTTTGTTTTCTAGCGGAAATGATGAGTTTTCAACAATAAAAAAAAAATATATATATAATTAAAAATTTGTCATAAGGACAACCACAGGATTTCGCAGAGCGCGGGTGCTAATCTGGAAAATTGCACCCCCTTCCAGCGAAATCGCGGTAAAATTTCAGCCACAACCACGTCTCACGACCGTGAGATAGGTGGTTACAGTCTGTAAAGGAATCAATACGACGATCCAGCAAAAGCCTCGTGCACCCTAAGAACACGGAGCGACCCAAGGACAACCGCCTTCTGCATTTTTCCAGCAAGTGTTCTAGCATATTGTTGACACGCAGGAATGCTTTCTAGGCCATTAGCAAGTGAAAACTTGGCACCTCCAAGAGCGCCGATGATAAGGACGATCCATTTTACAGAATATTCCGGGTGCAATCGTTGCAACTCCCTTATAAGGTCTCGACACCTCTCTTTCTTTTCATTCTCCTTGGTTATGATGTTTTTGTAAGCTGGTGCAGAAAATTCGATAACAAACATGGTTCGCTTCTCTAAGTTAAGAAGAACCATGTCAGGCCTCGAGTGAGCAACAGAAACCATTGTCGAGAATATAAAGTTCCAGTATATGCGGCACTTCCCATTCTCGATAATTGACTCAATTTCGCTAGGAGCATTTAGAGGAGCGATATTAAGGTTAATGCCGTAGGAGTGACAGAGATGGTAATAAAGCACTATTAGTGCCGCATTTTGCCTTTGAATGTGGGTCGTTCCCACGTGAGTTGGACAACTAGATAGTATGTGAGCTAAATGCTCGGGGTGTGCATGGCACGCCCTGCAGCTATCATCAGGAATGTCTTGACCCAAAATGTGGCGACGATATGTTTAGGTGGAAATGACACCGTCTTGGCATTCAAAAATTAAACCCTTCGTACCAGACTTCAATCCAGGCGATTTAAGGAAAATAAACCTTAGCTCACAAGACATTGACTGATCCTTCACATTTCTGTGGAAAGTACCGTGCATCCTCTTATCGAGGAGCTGTTCACGCAAGTTTTTCTTTTGTGCTTTCTTAATCCGGGCTTTCAGGAGTGAGTACTCGAGATAGATAAGATTTGATTCATTTTACTCAACCCTAATACTGCAACCTCCTGCGCTGCTTTGTATAGAAATGCTCCTTTGCCCACTAATTCGTGATTCCTGATCATTTTAAGAAGAGGGTCTCTTCCATTTGCAACTCTATGTGCTGTACCCAGAATAATCCTGTTGTGAAGACGTTCAAGACTCAATATTCCGCGACCCCCTTGACGGCGTGAGATGTACAGTCACGGAACGGAAGACTTAAGATGCATGCTTTTGTTCATGTGCATAACCTTTCTTGTCCCGGTATCAAGAGATCTGAGCTCATTCTTCGTCCATGGAACTACTCCAAATGAATAGAGCAGTACCGAGACGTTAAGCATGTTCGTTGCAGATACTTTGTTCCTCGCCGACAGTTCGGAAAACCGAATCTGTCGGATGAGACGTTTGTATTTGCTTCAAAGAGTATCCTTTATAGATGTCACATTCTGAATTTGGCTCTGTGGCACGCCCAGGTATGTGTAAGTCTCTCCAGAGCAAAGGTGTCGTATGGCGCTTCTATCAACGAGCTCAGGATCTTCAGGGATGACATTAAGTTTTCCTCGCTTCAAATAAACCTTGGCGCATTTGTCTAACCC
>NC_046660.1:78253946-78255649 GCF_010883055.1 Belonocnema kinseyi | reverse complement strand
GAATGGCGAAGTGCTAGAGATAGTGGCAATAATGTAAGGCAAAAGAGGAGTGGGCTCATGGTGTCGCCCTGAAAAACACCTCTCTGAAAGGTGACTTTGTTAGTTGTCGAACGATTTTTTCCAGATGAGATAGTAAATCTGGTTTTCCAAAGCGGCATCAATCTTTCTATGCACCCAACTATTTGCGGATGAACCTTTAAGATTTCCAAAAGACAGATGATAAGTCTATGGGATGTCGAATCGAAAGCTTTCCGATAATCAATCCAGGCCATCGATAGGTCACGCTGGTAGAACGCTGCATCTTTGCAGACACATCTATCGATGAGCAGGTTCTCCCGACATCCGGCTACGCCTTTTTTTGAGCCTCGTTGTTCATACAATTCTTGCCACACAGGTTCAATTGTCCGAACAATCCTATCATTTAGGATAGCTGTGAATATCTTATAAAGTGTGTTCAGACAAGTTATTAGCCTGTAATTCTTCGGGTCAGCTAAGTTGCCTATTTTCGGCAGAAGTATTGTGCGCCCTTCCACCAACCACTCTGGAATCGGCTCTTCCGACTTCAAATATGAGGTGAAAATATGGGCCAAACGTTGATGGGTTGAAGAAAACTTCTTCCACCAGAAGAAGTCTTCGTCCAGTCTATGCTGAACTTCGTAGACTTCTCTTTAAAATACTTCGACCTCTTCTTGTTTGGGTGGGTGTTCGACAGTGTCGAGATGAGTCAGAGAGAAATTGTTGATTTTCTCTGACCCACCTCTCCGCCCGCTCTAGACTTCTCTTAGCGTCAGATAGTATCCGCATTCTCTCAACAATATGCTATCTGATGGTCTGCAGGTTTGACTTGTTAAGGTGTGTGATAACGGGTCCGGAGTTCGTGCGCGAACTTTCGAACCTGGGCGGTAAAATTCCTGCCAGATGTGATGTAGTCAATCACACACTGAATACGGGACGCGTACTGTCTTGTCCAGCCTATCTTTATGGCAAGTTGATGCATTCGTATTTTGGTCTTATGATTAGCCGTTGGTTTTATTTTACGGTTCGCATCGGCCAAAGCTCTCGCTGCATTATACACACAATAATTGATAGCCCAGAGGTCGGATTCTCCGGAAAAATGTACACGAAGCTCGTCATCCATCTCAGCTAGATCTTTCGGTTTAAGAGAAACCGTGGTGTTGATTTTTCTCCGGGTCGTAAAGCATCGCTCTTCATCTATTGGATGCGTGCCTGCGGTTGGTCTTAGTGTCGCCTCTCTTTCTCTGTTGCCGGCTTGTTCTAGCTGTGGTAGAGTAGGCGTTCCGCTCACATAGCCCCTTTTACGGAGTAGTTCAGCATGGTTTCGCAGACGTTCCTGCGAAAAGTGCGATAGCTCCGGGTGTTTCTCGCACCACAGAGCATGCAGCGGTGCTATGTAACCCCGTTCTGGGGCCAAACTCGCATCGTAGCACTCTAGCCAGTCGTGATTCAGTCGCTCCGTCCACCCAAAGGTTGCGAGATCCCGTCGATCCATCGTGTTGAATTTATTTTCATTGGCTCTCCCAGCTCTAGATTGGTCGGCAGTGTTGGCCGACCTATTTTCGGGAGTCCTGCGCGTTCTGTTGTTTGAACCGCACTTACTACAACTATGTTTGGTGTTGTCATTGTTGTTCCCACGAGAAGCTAGGGAAAGGGGTTCATCCATCCTTGTAGAGCCCCGCATGCAA
>NC_046660.1:78214540-78253846 GCF_010883055.1 Belonocnema kinseyi | reverse complement strand
TATATTTTAACCCAAATACAATTTTAATTTTAATAAAAAAATAGTCATATTTAACTAGAAAACGTGAATCTTGAACAAAGAATATAATATTTTATATTTCAACAAACAAAATATTAATTCTAAATGAAAAACAGCCCAATTTACCAAAAAAAAAAAACAAATTTCCAACATATTAGTTAATTTTAAACCAAAAACCTAATTTGTAACTGAAGAAATAGAGCTTTATCTGATGAAATGATTTAAAACAATTTATAGTTTAACTTTTAACCAACACGTCAAAGAAAAAGGAACCATACATTTTTAAAGAAATAAATTAAGTTAATTTTCAGTTAAAATGCCTAATCATCAAAAACAAATTTTTTTTAACAAAAAAGTTGCATTTTTAATCAAAAAGAATGACTGTGAAGCCTTTGTTAAATGGATGCAAATTTAGATTAATTATAGAATAAAGAACTGTCTACGAAGTAGTTGATTTCTCTACTCAAAATCAACAAAAAATATCACTTTTAAGCAAAAAAAGGATTGGCAGCCAAATAGTTTAAGTTTCGACAAATAAAATACAATTTTCAGTCCGTAAAGACAAATTTCAAACAAAATAATTGAATTTTTCACCCATATATATGCATTTTCTATAAAACTGTTGAGTTTTCAACCTGAAAATATAATTTTTCAACAAACAAGTTAATTTTTAAATAAATATTTGAATTTCAAAACAAAAAGGATACGTTTTTAACTAAGAATGGAGTAGTTCAATTTGCAGTTTAAAAATTGATTTTCAACAAAAAAAAATTGTAAACACAATACATAAATATTTACCAAAAAAATGTTATCTTCAACTTTTAAAATGAATTCTGAATAAAGCAGTTCAACCTTCAAACATGTTGTTGATTTTTCAAACTAGATGATTAACTTTCTACAAAAAAAGAACGTTTTGCAAAAGGGTTTCTGTTTCAGCCAAAAATTATTCTTCTGTCCATAAAAAATGTCTCATCCAGAAGGCTTATAAGCGTTTAAAAAAATGAATTTTCAGCTAAATTAATAGAAAAACAACTAAATAATTACATTTTCAGTTAAAAAAATGAATTTCTAATAAAAGCACGAATTTACAAAAAAATAGTTACATCTTTTGCTAATCAAATGAATGTTTCACAAAGAAGTTCAACTTTCAGTAAGCACATTGTAAAATTAAAAAAAAGAACATAGATTTTCAACCTTTGTAACCAAAAATATAATAAAACACTTGGTATTTAAAAAGAATAAATTCTCCATTAAAACTTGCTGGATTTTCTCATAAGTTCTAATAATTTGGATCTCAATTGAAAGGAAAAAGAAAAGAAAAAAAGGTTAGCGTCTCCAAAGCAGAAAAAAAAGTAATTATTTATAAAAGTGGGAAACATGGAAATAAGAGAAAGTTTTTAAAGTCTATATTTGCCTGCTTTACTTGTAAAATTGTACAATGTCCGTTTTTTTAACAGCTCCTTATCGATCCTCCGATTTAAGCATGCTGAGATCACCCTGGGAAATTGTTACCTGAATCACTTTTGACCCTTAGTCTTTTTGCATCTTTCCTTTTAAAGATTTCCTTTATCCACTTTTACGTGACTGACCTGGTATAAACGCTCTCAATTGGAATCCTATCAAATGGCAGATTTTTCAAATCCTTAAAGCGTCAATATTAATCGAGGGAAGGTATAAAGAGGGAACATCATCCTTAGCGATTTTATTTTTATTTGTCTTATTTCGAGAACGAGGTTAATTGAATCTGAACAGTTTACAGCTATAGGTTCCGGCCAGCGATGCTATATTATTTAGAAGTTTTCTGGTTCTGCAATCGGATACACGATATTCACCTTAGTGTATATCCTCGTATCTCTCAAATAATCTTCAAATTAACTGATGTGCAAGGAAAGAAAAGAAAGAATCCTAATGTTTGGTTATGATATAATATTTATTTGATAGAATCTATTGCATTTTTAACGGATGATGAAGAAAATTTCATGAGGCACTTACACTTTATACTGTATATCGGGAATTAAATTAAATCGATTTCGTTTGCAGTGCAATCTATTCTATAATGAAAACTTTGTCCTGGAAAGTCTACATTTTCCACGTAATTTTTGTCTAAAATAACCTAAGCAAATTCTGTAATCTTAATAAAGTTTAGTTTTATCATACCTAGTGATTTTTTGAATAATGAAATTGTTAAAAATGATCTCCATATCTTTAAACATACAATCAAGTTGACAAATTGACATGTTTTTCCTGCAAGATATAATACCAGTTTGAGCAATAAGGTGTTACTAGTTATTCGATGTAGAAACGTGTTAATATTATTTTCTAAAGAAGTGAAATATGTAACTACTTTTTCTGGTTCGAAAGCGGAAAGATGATCAAGTTTTTCCCTAATAAGCCAAAGTTGAAAAGATTTAATTAATTCGATAAGGTTTCAGTAAATGCTACTAATTTCTTTAGTTTCCTTAATTATTAGTAACTTTTATAGTTACTTTTTCTATACTCCTTCACTCATCTTAAAGACAAAATTCAAAAACCTTCTACTTTATTCCTTCAGCAGTGACCTCATTTGTGTAACATTCAAGTGTAGCAAAAAAAGTAAGTTCGAGCTTTTTGGGATAATGGCTCTTTTTGAGGTTCCCAAAAAATGAGATATGGCTTCTTTCTGATCAGATAAATTTCAGGGATTACGCTTATCCCCTCACTTTTCCCATTTAAAATACATGGTAAACCCCGCATTCATACGAATCTGAGACTGGAAGGCCTACATTTCAATAAGACGAGTGCGGTTACATGAAATGATTAAAACTACTTCCGAAAAATGAGAATTTAGTATTTTAAAGTGTTTTAATCGTTATTATTACTAATGTGTGTTTTTTGTCACATATTCTCAATCCAATAATCAAGTAAATGTGCACAATTTCTGAAAATAAAACCAAAAATCAGATGACGAAATTTGGACAACCCGCATAAAATGTTCCTAATTTAATTTGAAAAAATATAAAAAGTTTACTAAAAAAGAAAAGAACAAAATTCGTTTTTCTTGGACAACAATAAGAAATAAAAACAAAAATGTCTTCAATTCAGTTTGTTGTTATGAAAACAAGAACTTCTTAAGAAATAAGGGTTATACGTTTTCAAGAGTGATGGTCTAGGAGGTAAATAAGTGGACTTACAACTTTTGACAGAATAAAGGAATATGGAAAAACAATGAAATAGTTTAAGGTCCATCAGGCTCCATTTGCTGAGGACAAGAGTTATATCTTCCGTAAAAAATATTGGTGTTCGTTTGTGGGCCATGTCCCCACTAGTCGGCAACGCTGGATTTTCCCTACCATAAGTGTGTGGGGTGTGCGTCTACACCCGGGTCCCCACCAGTCAGCAACTTCAGTTTTCCTTACCAAAAGTGTGTGAATGTAAGTCCAGGTCTCCAACAATCGACAATAGTAGGGTCCTCCCACAATGAGTCTGTGATGTAAGTCTCTGTGTAACTCCAAGTCCCCGCTAATTTGCAACAATAGGGTCCTCCCTGTGGTGGGTATTGTTACAATGGTAATAAGAACAAATATCCCTAAACCTACGTTAAGTCGGATCGAGTGAGAACACTGTAAATCTTCATTTATTACAAAGAAAAATCAGATCGGACGATGAAAATGCATTTCGGGGCTATAGCGGGTTTTATGGTAGGTCGCACCCGCAATCTGAATACAGGTAGTGCTCAGCTGCTCTACGCTGTGACCTTGCACGTCAATAGTGGGTCGTTGTTCTACGTTGTATCTCCGTCGCTTGCTCAATTTCTATCGTAGGGTCGCTGGGTCATTAAATTGTAGATCTTTGAAACTCGAATGGTCGTGATGGTCGAGGAAGCTCAAATTTTAGTTGTGTATATAATGGTCAATCGATAAAATGTCATGATGGTCGATCAATGAATGGTCCCGGTAGTTGATCGATGAATGGTGCTAGTGTTTTTTTAATGGGGCCGAGGAGAGGCAATATTCTAAAAAGAAACCCAAGGACAGTAAGAAAGGTCAGATTCGCCTCGAGTACCTACCAGCTAAAACTACTCCCTGTTTTATTACAAACCGCTAAGGTTATAAACAAAGTTAAGAAGAAAAAAAGGGTCTTTGAAATTGCTGGTCCGAGATAGTTATACTGCCAGGATACTCGCTCTTGAAGCGAAGCAAGGAGTAGGAAATATGGATGAATTAAATTAGAGCAGTCGGAAGTTTTACTGGCGTAATATTCGAGTAAATTGATGCTGAGATTTGGGTAATTAGCTACTGAAACACAAAGGTTTGCTGCTTATGTGTGAGCTACAGCGGCGATGGAAGGAAGTTTAGATTCTGCGAGGATTTGTTTGTTGCGGATGAACCAAGGAATATTTAAAGTGGATCGGAGAGGCACACATAGGAGCCTTCTAGTTTTTAACGACGATTACGGGTGGTAGAGCCCCAGACAGGAATCGCGTAGTTGCAAATTCTTTTAATTCTGGTGATGAAGGCAAGACTCTTGGTATATTGGCCTTATTGTGCGTGACGTGGATTTGTTTCGCCCAAGTGAGTCTCTTGTCAAAAATGACGCCGAGATACTTCGCGTAGGTACTCTATTTAACTGGCAAAAATTTTACAAGAAGTTTAGGAAATTCGCGTTGTCACCGTGAGAAAGACAGCTTCAGATGTAGAATTGGTGATATCAAGTACTTATATGGACTGCTAGGCAAGAAGGATTAAAATAAATCTGTTTAAAAGAGAAAAGCAATGAGTGATGACCTTCGAGGTCTGAATAAAACCAACATCATCAGCGTACTTTACCGTGAAAATTTTCTCATAAACATGGATGTCGTAACAAAACAAGTTAAAGAGAGGGAGAGAGTTTGGAGCCCTCAGGGACACTGGAGTTGATAATTTGGGAATCTGATATAGATTTTCCAACACTAGCACTAAAGTCTCTGTTTTTGTGTGTTCTAGGAAGTTGTGAACAATACGTGTAAATTCGGAGATGGAGGAGCAAAATAAGTCAGTATCAGGGCTGAGAAGTGACAACATAAATTTGTTTGTATTGCTAAACATATCAAATAGTGGAGTACGCCTTGAAATTGATGAAGACAAGTAGAACGGAGGTGTATTTCATGAGTTGTATTTTGGCACATTCAACGGGACAAGTTCAAGTATTTCGGGGCAATCAGTAAAACCACGGATAATCTTAAATAAAGTCAAGTTTCCTGCGAATTTGCGTCTGTCATTCAGTGACCAACTGTCAACTCGACAACGCAGTGCTTCATGGTCCGATCCACGTGGAAAATAGATTTTGTCTGCTTTCCAAGCCATATATTTTAAGAACCGTCTTTGGCATTTTTCAAAGGAATTAACATGTTTTTTCTTTAAGTTAGGTGACCAGATCACAGACGCATATTTCAGTTTAGACCTGCCTATAGCACAGAACATAGTCATGAATGATGATGTTGTCTTAAAGTGTCTGCATGAACGCGTAAAAAAGCCTAATGATTTATTAGCATTAGATACAATAACATCAATGTACACATCAAAGGTTAGACGGCTATCGTAGAAAATACCGAGATCTCTATAAGTTTCAACTCTTTTTAAGTCAATACCCTCAATAAAGTAACGAAGATGTAATACAACATTCTTATTTGAAAACGATAGAATTTTACACTTAGACGGATTCAAGTTAAGATTATTAGTTTTACACCAGTTATTGAAGAGGTCTAAGTTAGCTTGTAATAAATAACATGAGTGTATGTTAGCAACGGGCATGTATAGTTTTACATCATCCACATACAACAAGTGACGACATGACATATAGAGTGAGACATCATTCACTTGCACCAGGAATAGTAGTGGTCCAAGATTGGAGCCTTGCGGCCCTTCTGACGAGTAAGCGAAAGGATCAGAAGATAAAATTCTATATTGTACAGTATGTTACCTATAGTCAAGTAGGAGCTAATGAGAAGTAGAAGTTTATGCGGAATCTCCATGTTATAAAGCTTATGTAATAGTATATTGTGATTTACTTTATCGAATGCTTTCGTGACATCAGTATATATAACATCAACTTGGTCATAATGAAGAAGCAATTCCCTTACATTTTTTGTAAAAACCAACAAATTAGTAGTGGTAGATTTACGCGCAAGGGAACCATGTTTGTGGATTGTTATGTTCTTACCAATCATACTATATATGATATCATAGAGGCAAATTTCAAATATTTTTGAGAAATTCTTCAAGATAGCAATGGGTCTGCAGTTAATTACACTTGATTTCACCCCTTTCTTAAATATAGGACAAACCTGAGCTCTTTTCCATTCTACCGAAAATCTACCACATACCAATGAAAGGTTAAAAATATACACTAATATTGGGGCAAAGATAGATGAACAGCCCTTGACAACTTTTTAATTTCTTTGAAAACGTTACTTTCGGTGAATGAAATATAATCGCCAAAGAAATTTTTGCTGGATTTTTATAAGTAAATGTAGTTATAGATGACTCATTATGAACACTGTTAAAGTATTCAGCAAATTTGTTCACAATAACCTGAGGCGATGAATATTCCTCATTGTTATGACAAATCTTACCTGGGATTCTGTTATCATACTTTACTCTATTTACATAGGACCAGAAAGACGATGGTTCGGAGACAATATTTAACTGAGCGTTCTCTATGAATGCATGAAATGCAATTTCTATACGCTTTTTGATATTACTTCGCAATTTATTAAATATATGTAAGTAGTACACATTGCGAGTTGAAGAGCATTTTTCCCTAAATTTATTTTTTATCCCGATGTCTGTAATGATATCTCGCGTGCACCATGATGGGAACTGCTGGTTAATTTTACGGTTTTTAAATGTTGGAACCGTTTAGTTGAAGATATCGTAGATTAAAGCGAAGAACTGAACAAGCTCGATCAGGTGATTCACAAGACCCCAGGGACGACCAATCAGTGTTATTTAGACCAAGGATCAATTCAATGTAGTTTGCTCTCACAAAATTATATATCTTGGATAAAACATTATTGACAAATCTTTTATAGAGTTTCTCTTGACGCAAGCAAAAAATTAGACACAAAGAAGGATGGCACTTGTCCTCAGGTATTATCGGATAAATGACTCTAATAACTTCAACTAAGGAGTTCGCAAGTGCAAGGTCCAAGTATCTGTTATTGCGATTTTCAACTGAATTGAGTTCTTGTAGATCAAAACTTTGGAAAAAGGACGTTAACAGTGCTGATTTTATCAAATTTGAGATCATCAATATGGTATTTATAGTTAGGAATATTGAAGTCTTCAACGATAATTATTTTATGTTCAGAAAGATCGCGAATAGAAATCAGTCAAATATTCTTTCAAATTCAGAAAATGATATTCCGGGGGAAATATAGATAACTAAGATTAAAAATGAGATAAATGGGGCTTAAATTTTAGCCCCCCCAACTATTTTTACTGGCGGGACATTACGAATTATTGAACTTAAGTTAACCTGTGAACAAGCAAAATGATTCTTAATGGCAAGGAGAACTCCGCCTCCAGGCCTAGCCACACGAGCGTGCCTAAACTCTGGAAAACATTGCAATCGAAAATTTCAGCATTATAAATAAAAGTTTTCAACCAAGTTTCAGTGAATGCTAAAAAATCATAATCGATGACGCAAACAGAGTTACTTAATAATTCTAACTTACTACTTAGACCTCTGACATTTTGATAATACACCTTAACTTAAGGAGTGGATGACTTCACTGTGTTATTGAAAGAGCTCTCTTGTTGAGAACTATGACTGGAACTCGATTCCTGTAGGTTATCCGACGGCCGTTCTCTCCTTTCGCAAGTCGTTAGTCCAAAATTCATTTGTGTTCCCTGTGGTAGCTCTGCTGCAACGGTGTATGATCCCGAGAGATCCGAATCTCACGCATCGTGTCCGAAATTGCCTTTGCCTTTTTCAATGGTATGAATACTCGCATGATTTCCGAGGCGGTTCATTCAGATTGAAATCTGACCTTAATGGGCCGGGCAAAGATCTGAGACTGTTGGCCAATCCGGAAGGTACGTAATATGTTACCAGACAAGTTAATAGCAGGGTTAATTAATTTAAGTATATCTATAACTGTAGCTAGATCTTTTCTTCAGGAGAGGTGTTTTCATCTGTTTTACTTTCAGCATGGTTAAAAAAAAATTAAATTTTTCTTACGTGCTGTGCGCTGAGAGATTTCCTTGATACAAGACTCAATGTCTCCAGCATAGTGGGGAGAGACGTCATGTATATGGTCAGCTTAGATGGCATTTAAAGTAGTTTCGATCTCATAGATCTCCGTAGTGACAGAGTTGATATTATCCTGAACCCTTTTTTCTAAATTAGTCAGACGATCATCCATCAGTGAGACTTTGAAGAGACTCCATCGATTTTAACAGTTTAACTGTCAACAGCAATCCTGGTTTTTTCAAAGTCTTGTTTTAGATTAGTACAGCTTTCTTCGTAGTCACTTTTTAGTTCCGTCCTCAAATCATCCATCATAGCTTTAAGAACATCTATGATATTATTATTATTATTATTATTTCCACGAGCTTCATCCGCAGGTGAGCTACTCCGAGAACCATAGCAACGTTGAAATTTTCATTGGGAACAGATTTGATTTTAGCAGAAAATAGTATATGACAACGAGCAGAACACCCAGTACATTTAATACTAGCAGCATTAGAGAGAATGGGCTGTTTGCATTTTCCATACGAACAATTAATATTTATGTTGAGAAGGTTTTCATTTTGTTTGGCTCCTGAAGGACTTGCCAACGCGAAATCAAAATTTCTGCACACGGCTGATCAGCTGACAGGCAAAGCTTGCTGACAATTACAAAGTTCGCAATTTACGCGGTAGAAAGCAAAGGTCACTCTAGTTATCACTGAGTTTCGATACTGAGAAACTGAACAAGCTCTCTAGCGGCAATTACAAGGCAGGCTGAATCTTATAAAGAGCGGAAAATTGTCTCTTTCGGAAAACTAAAAAGAGATATCACAATCACAAGTAACCAAGGGAGAACTCTTAAAGCCACCACCATGCACTTTAGTTCACTGTTATCCGCAAAAACCCACAAATAGCGAAGAAAACCGAGACACTCGAAACTCGCGTGCTCACGTACCGACAGCCATCTTGCTATACCATTCTTACAAACATTAACATTCTTACAAATAGCCACGATATCTTAGTAGGCAGTGCTTTTGTGCATTATTGCTAATGATGTTATAGTTGTGTTGAATAATGGTTGTTAATCCTCCTTAAAGGGAGTTGCGATGCTGGCGATGCTTACGATTTCGGTACGAGTGTCAATGTTAACAGGCCAGAAGTAAATCGAATTTGGCAGCATTTAAATTCCAGGAGTACTGGGTTGCTTCAGAACTTAGTTTAGACAAAGTCCGGTGGTCTTGATCAATGAGGATATTTTTAGTTAAGAAGATGTCGAGGATGTCAGGTTGGTGTTTAGAAGAGCTAGGAAAATAGGTGGATTGTGAGGGGACAAAAATAGTTAGATTATAGCGAGTGAGGGTTCTGAGTAGAGCTTTACCCTTGGTGTTAATTTTAATATAGCCCCAAGCTCTGTGTTTGATGTTTAAATGCGAAGAGGACCAGGGTCAAGATGAATTTCGACTGCACTCACTTCGCAAGAAGGAGAGTTTTTGCTAATGGCTAAATGATGGGGGTTGTTACGAACTAGAAGCGCCACGCCACGACCTTAGGAGGAGTAACGTTCTTTTCTAATCCAACATCCCATAGCACTACGAGAATTACCATTGTCCAACATGCAGGTGGTGTCGATGGATTTATCGTTAAGGAGCATAATTAGTTCTAGTCATTTGGGAACGGATATTGCTGTTAGCATTCTATGCAAGCATAGTTATTTAATCTTTATGAACGCCTAGGGTTTGGAAACTGGAGTGCAGCTATGAAGGTGACCAGCTTGACGGTGCTCGGGAGTCGGGTAAAACGTGGTGGGCGTTGGCTGGCGGTTAGTTGCTTCGCTGTCGCAGGAGAAAAAACCCGTGCGGCAACTGTGATAGCGGGGTCTGTTATAGTGGACTGCTGGTTGTCTGTCAGCTTCATGTGAGCGATCCAATCCGAGCCTAGTGCTGGCGCCACGCTTTGGTTGGCGAAGATCGTGCCACCAACGATGGTTGCGGGTTAGAGCCCCTGTTCACCACAACGCATTTAAACCGGACCTATTGGATTTATTCAGAAGAAAAATACATACTTAATTAAAAACTAACAAGTACGTGTTCGCCAACAGTTATTTCTATGATTATGTTTTCACGTAACCATTAACTAGAATAAAGCAGAAAGGCTATTTTTTGCAAATTATTCAATAAATTTTATTATCTTCTCCCATGATGACATTTTTTATTACTTGCTCTGGATGAAAAAGGAACCCAGCGCGTTAAATTCATTTTAAAAACAACACAAAAACACATTTTCATATTTTTCAATTTAAAAGAAAAATAATTCCACAAATTTCATTATGTTTTCATATGATAACATTATTCATTGCTGAAAGATGAAAAGCAGTATGTGAATCTGATTTATCCGAAAACAAAAATTGTCCAATTTTAATCTTATGGGAAATTTCGGGTATCTATAATACGTCTTATTATTAAGCAATTGGCCACAGACGATTGGCTCATTAAAAATAAATACAAAATTTATAAAATTTTCAATGATTTTTCAACCTTTCAAGTCTCATGTGCATATGAACAAATATAACAAAAAAGTTAATATTCGAGTGGAAGCATATCCATAAAAGCTAATCTTTTATCCAAAAGAATTTTTTGTTTAAAACATTAAAAAAAAGATTGTTTTTCTGAAAAATCAACTTTATACTAATGGTTACTAAATACAATTTTTATAATAAATTATAACAATGTAGGTACAAAATAATTTTTCTATATGTACAGAAAACAGATACTTTAGATTTTTTCAAATGAATCGTTTCTGAAAATAAAGTGAAACAATAAATAAAATTTTTATATTGTTTGCATATGGCTCCAATAATTCCATTTGTTATGTAATTGATTATTTCTATCATTTTTTCAGTGATAAAAAATCATATTGTTAAAATGGCTAATTTTCCTATTTTGCTTGTTTATGTATTACTGAACAGAACATAAATTATAGAATCAGCTGCGCCCGCTTTCTTAAAATTAAATGCAAAGTATGTTTAAAAAAAACTTACAAGTCTACTGACGCTGATCCTGTGATTAGAAATTTTGAGCGAAATTGATTAAAATGCGAAAAAATAATCAACGCTATTTTGTAGTAAATATGATAAGGAACACACTGATATCTGAAATTTGTCTATAACCTTGGAAGCGAGCGAATAATGCGAACATACTTCGATATATTTATGGAAGAGAATGCAAAATAAAGTATTTGAAAATAGTTACGAACCTATAAATGTATAATATGATTTATTGTCACGGAAATCACATGAAGAATAACAAAAAAATTCATTATTTGCATAAATGTCAGCTGAGCGAGATTTTATTAAATGACAAATAATTTACGAAATAGATACCTCAATTATGATTGACCGCTATCAAAAATATAATTTTTTTCTAAAAAAATGTATTTAAACAAACATATTGCTCCGTTAAATCAAGACGCAGCACTTTCTAGTTCATAGAGTCTAAGATTTTAATGTTAAACAACAAAAAATTACGTTTCTTTTTCTGTGAAAATTTCAAAGGTGAAAATTGTACTTTTGGCAACGGAATCAAGTCTTCTGGCCCACTGTGCATCCTGAGCGACATATCGATCGCGTTTTATTCTACAAAAGTTTCTCATTCTTTATCGAGGTCATCTTAAAAGCGAACTTCATCCGTCATCTTGTTAAAAAAATAGGGTTGGTTTGAAAAAAGTAGAAATTACGAGTCAGAATCCCTCTGGAAGTCGTAAACGAGTCCCTTCTTTACCGAAAGTGATACAAATCCGTGCCTAGCCGGAGAATCCGTGCCTTACGGTTGACTTACTGGGCTTCTTGACAGCGAAACGGTCGTCGTGATTCGCAGACATGTTTGATAACTACACCTTTGTGTGTCGTAGAGACTTCGTCGCAGTTACGGTTTTCCCAGTAGGGATAGGGTTAAAGACAATAAAGAAGATAAAGAGGACTAGAACTCTGAGAGAGAAGCAACAAAAGTGAAAACAGAGGAGAATAGAGTGATCAAACCGAAGGATAAAGCGTTCCAAACGGGCTGCCTCATTCATATGCCACAATTTCATTTGACTGCATAATCGCATTCCATTCCTATGAGAATCTCGTGTCAACAAGTTATGTATTTTCGCTTTCCACCGTTTTCGTTCTTTTTATCCTCTCATTGTGAAGTCAGCTTTTTTATTTGGCTCGGAATTAGTTCGGTTTGGACTAATTATCTCAATTTTGGTTGGATTGTTTCAAGTGTTCTGTTCTATTAGGAAATAGAAGGAACTATTATCGTCTTAATTGTCTTTTAAAGTTTAATAGAGTCAGCTACAGAAACCATCACATAATCGCATGTAACTTTACAATAACTTCAGAGAAAATTAAAATCGTTTGCACGCAAAATCCACAAACTCTACAAAATTTAACATAAGTTTAACAATTTTATACATAACCAGATTATATTTTTATTATAGTCAAATAAAAATATTGATGATTGAAAACCAGATGGCTGACTCTATACTTGTCTCCCATCCTCTTCTTTTTTAATTTCTCAAATTCTTACCTTTTTTGAAAATCTTTCAAGACCACATTTCTCTTCCTAAAAGCTTTTCAATGGAATAAAATAATAAAATCCTAATTTTTCAAAGAAAAAGCTCCTAACTAAAACTATTCGCCACTTTTTTTAGCACCAAACTATCAGTAAATATCTAAATCAAAATCGTACACCTTCATTTTGTACAAAAAGCCACTTTCATGAGATTTTTTTTTACTTAACTTTTTTCGTGCGATCCGAAGCGAAATTTCTTTCAATTGTTATTTACATACTTGTAAATAAAAATATTTCTTTCCCCTCTGGATACAGTGCGATACCGGCAAACAAAATCTTTCTTTTTCCCGAACAGAATAGTTTTCGTGGATGAAAAGTTTCTTATTCTCGCTCAGCTTCTTCATATCTCCGGGGCAGGTGTTTATTATTTTTCTGCATTGAAAAATAAATTTTTAGTCGCAATCCAACGACAATTTTCAAAGCTTATGTCGTTTGAACATCCAATTTCCTAAATGAATTAGTTGGGATTGGTTAAAATTTTTTAATTTTAGGTTCATCCCACTTTGAGTGTATGAACTTATACATACTGTTTCTAAAAACTAAATATTTTCTTTTAGTCTTACATTTTTGGTCTCAATTCAGAAATACATAGGCTCAGGACTAATACTTTAATTCACCTTTAAATATTAGGATCGATTGTACAGAATGTTATTTCACTCTCCTGAAACAGTAATCAGGTTGATGACATACGAATTTATTAATTTATTTATCTTTACGATTTTTTAATGGAAAAATGGTTCGTACTGCGAATTTAGATCTTAGCATAAAAAATGAAAAAAGTGCAATCGAAGAGTACAAAAAAAACTCACGAAATTCGCGTTTTTTCTGCAGTTGGGGTGATTTTCAATCTGAGCCTTGACAAGAAACTTTCTCGTGAAATTTGAAACTTATCAAAACGTTGCACAAACTTCAAACGCAAAAGAAATTTTAATAAGTTAACGCCCGCCAAATCCAGAATATCCTAATATTTTTTTAGTAAATTAATTAAATGCTTTCTTACAGTCAATTAATAAATCTTCGTTTGATTTATCTGGTTCTGGGCCAACTTTTGAGGTATACTTTCGTTGGAAATGCAGAAAAATGAGTTTCCGTTGACTTCAAGCGATTGTTAACACACCCGATCACGCAACAGAGCTACGCACTTTGGGGGGGGGGGGAATTTTGAGTTATAATTATGATTTTTTGACTCATGCCACTTTCGTATTTTAAGCAACTTTAAATACACTTCTCGGCTTATAGGAGATATTCCGAAATTCATCACTGCGAGCGCAATCTGAAAATACTTTCTTGGCTCCGATTAGCTGCACATAGTCAATAATCACTCCACACGCAATCGGCAATAACCGAATATAATAACTCTGTACAATAACTTCCAACAGGTTTCGCATAAATAGAAAAAAATTACTACAATTCTACAATAACTCGTCAAGATCTCCAGAAAAACTTAAAAAAAAAAATTCACAAGAACTACAAAAAACTATAAAAGAACTTGACACCCAGTCTGCTTCGCGTTGACGAACCACATACACACATATCCCAAACAACTCCAGAAAACTCCACAAGAGAAACCTCTAGATCAAATATTGCACCTTTTTGGAAGTACAAAACAATAAAATACTTATTTAACTCTTAAACTTTTTGACTGAATATCAGACTATTGATGTGAGATCTGTGCTGAACGTACCCAATGTTGTCTACAAGGAGTAAAAATTAATTCTGGTCAATGACGATGACATTCCCTTCAATTTGCTCTTATTTAGAAGCGACAACCTTCTTTCAGAAATCCTCTCTCATTTAGAGGCACTCCCTAAACACACGTTTTGAAATAGCTAACAGATGCTTTGTTGCATTATGTTTTATTTACTCTACATCTTTAAATCGTTTATTTATGAAGATTACTTCAATCCGAGAAACAGACGGAAATCAAAGGGAACCAGATCAGGAATGTATGGGGGCTGCCGATTGTGTAAGACCGTGCTTTGCCATAAATTGCTCAATAAGCTGTGATTCCTTCTTACTGTCTCACATTATTGCTTCATAGCCATAAACACACGAATCCTTCCCAATAATGACCTTTCCAACTATTTTCGGATTGCTTCTGATGGATTTTTAATAGTCCTGCGACGAATGCCACTCAATAATTCTTTTGATCTTCCGTCAAGAGCCGTGGTACAAATTTCTCATCCCGAAATCTGGGTTCAAGATTCTCGAAAAAATAGTTTTTGGTATCCCGAGGTTTCTTCTATCTCTCCTTGAGTGGAACAACGATTTTCATTAATTACCTCTCGTAGTCGCACTTTCACGATACACTTTCCGAATAACAACGATGGTTTATAAACATGATTGGCCAAGTTTTTCGCAACATTAAATGCAAACTCTTTTTTCAGTGCGTTCCCTCATCGTGAATGCGGCACGTACTTTTGGCCAATTTAGGCAGATGGCGAACTTATGAAGTTAAATGTAATTTGGAACCTCTGCTTTATTTCCATGAAACCAGTGCAACTATAAGAGATAGCGATGTTACAAGATTGGCCAACTTGAAAGGTTTTACTGTAAATCATTTTGAAAATAGCACAAGTAGGTACAAAGTTAGAGTACAAGGTCATGTGCTTTCCGTTCACACCTCGTGTGAAATTTCAGTGATGAAAAAAATTAAGTATATAAAATTCGGTCAACCAGCAATTTGTATGAGGCTCTCGTAACTTCTGTTTTTAAAACTTATGAATTGACCTTTCCATAGTGAAGGGGTAGAGGGGGTGAACTTAGTGATGCAAGCGCTCATAAGCAGCGCCGCCACAATCCCATGAATTACTAAGGCTCTCCACATATAAATATAAAATAACATCTACCGCTTCGATAGAAGTCGCAGGCTCGAAATAGCTGGCTTGGTAGCTAGGACGTACGAACCTGACGTAATGATACATCACTGTAATGAAACCGCCATGCGCCATCGTACTTCGTATTTCCCTTCACCTCGCCCTCTACATTTCCAGACATTGTTCCTTTCCTTTCTCTTCGTTATAGATTCTCCATCATTCTCGTTCTTTCTCTCTCCTTCACAATATTCTCTAGATTCGCTTCCGCTCCACACATGTTTCTTGTAAATAATGGTTTACCTCCGTTTCACATTACACAGTGTATTTCAGGGACCAGGCGCGAAACCAATCAGATTTACTGGAAAGGATTTCGCATCCAAGTAGCGAAACATGCTTAATGCGATGTCACGTTTGCGGAACTAAGCTAAAATTATTTCTTAGATGGTTTTGCGATCAGATTGAAAATATGGAAAATGAGTTCTTATAAAAGAAATTCATTTAAGGTGTACTTCAAAAAATATGTAATGCGTGTATGAGGACGGGTGGGGCCAGGAAATATAACACGCTTCATTACTTGGGCAGGTAACAAGGGTCTTTGTAGGTTCTCTACGTAACGCTGTCAAGACATAATTTTTGCATGCATCTAGAGAGCGCTAGGGGCGCTTTTATTGTTTTTTTTCACGAAATTTCCTAAATAAAGTATTTTATTATAATTTCTGAAACTGAAATTAGAAAATTTTATTTTTGTAAAGCATTTGTTAAATAATTTAAAGAAATGCTTTATTTTAGAACCTCTCATTATGGCGAAAAATCTCTTATTGCTGAAATGTCCAAATAAAATAAAAATTATTTGTTCATGAAAAACATTTGTTGGTTGAAGGAGGGTAAAATTAAAAATAAAAAGTCCAAAAATTATTTTGATAAAACTTGAAACGAGAATCTTAAAAAAATATTCAAAATATTATTAATCAACCAAATTTTGTAAAAACTTGTGAATCAAAGATTTTGGTACGATGAGAAAAAAATATATAGATGTTTCTTCATTTTCTCTTATATTAAAAATTTCTCGTTTTATACATATTTCTCGTTTTCATACAGAAGTATATAATTCAAAATAATTTTAAAAAAACCTGGTAAATGGGAATTCCATTTTTATTTATTCAATATTCTAACATATTTATCAGAAACGCATAAACATTGGCGAATCTACCACTAAACGGACAGAATAAGATACAGAACTTTTACCCGTGACACACATTTTAATGAGTCCATTCCTGTAGTTTTACCGGAAGGCAAATCAGGTTGTATAAAAAGGAAATATAATTAACTTTATGAAAAAATGACAAAACATGGCATTTCGCTTGATTTTCTGAAGGGTTTTGTAATAAACTGTAGAAAAAGTACAGTGGAAAAAATCGAACTTTATACGGTACATTAAAAAAATAAATTAAATATAAAATCACGAATTTATAACATTATAAAGCATTTTTAAACGACAATCATGATCAGGGTTTCCAATCTTAAAGATTTTTAAACAATTTACGTGTTCCTGGTATGTAACTGTTTTTTGCCAGAAGTTGACTTTTTTAAACAAGAATCATTAGATTCTAAAGTTGCCTTTTCACTGGGAAGCGAACCACATAACTTCCACAGAATCGGATGTACTGTGGTTCGATTTCCAGTAAGGCGACGAAAGTAGATCTTTTTTCCGAAAAAATTTAATTTTAAAATTCAACAAAAATTATTTTCCATCTTGTCTGAAAACGACGTTACGTATTTTCTGTTATTTGAAGAGTTGACTTAATTTATATGTCTTTTTCTATATTAATGATCGTAAAACAGGTCTCTAGACTGATTGATGACAACTCTCTCTAATGATAAATAAATGTAACACCTGGTTTAAGATAGCGTATATTTCTGAAAAAATATTCTTCTTTCGATCTCTTTAATAATTTAATGGGAAAGCGCGCGACCGTCAATAGGAAGTTGTATGGTTCGATTCCCAGTGGAAAGATGTTAGGTAGACCTTTCTCAGGAAAAAACGATTAAAAAGATATTTTCCATCTTGTCTAAAAATTATCTTAAATATTTTCTGTTATTTGGAGGGTTAACTTTATTGATAGACTATTTTCAAATTTCACGGTTGTGAAAAACGTACTCCATTGATTGACGGTCACTATCAAATATGATAATACAGTTTCCTTTAAATCGTCTATAAAATACTAGAATATAATTCACTTTTTTAAGTTTCGTTGACGTTTTATATGGGAAATTAAAAACAGCGTAGCATTTATTACTGGATGTTGGCTCTTTTGAATAAAAGTCATTGGATGTCAAAGATTTAATTAAAATTTATTAAACAACTTTAAGTTGCTTTAGTGTATGCTATCAGAAATTGCAACGGTTCAATGGACTTTATTGTACAACAATATGATCTATTAATTCTCACATTAGGATGCAAATTTTCTTTAATTACCCAAAATATATTGTTTCATTTTCTTTTGTTTCAGATAATAGATACACTGAGATATAAAAAATTTGTATTGTATATTTCATATAGTTATTTTTAAATGTAGTAAGAAAAAAATATAATAACCATGCGCACGCTTTTCTTTTCCAGTGTTGTAAAAAATAGTCCCTGGTGAAAATTAAAATTGTACTGAAATTAAATAAATTTTTAATTTCACTACAAATTAAGGTCTTGGCGAGGAAATGCTAATGGTTATACAAATGAGTTGGTGTACGGAAATACTGAATAGCTCCAACCACGGCTATTGTAAGTTCGAGAACACCTCTTTGTTCCTGATTAACGCTCCCAATTTCGGGAATTCCGACCCAGTCGAAGACTCCAAGTTCGCCACTCGAACTTAGATAGTGGTACTTGCATTATCTAACGAAGCGAGACTAAGGCCAGCACTAACTAAGATGTTTCGCCAAAAGCTAAGGAAGTCTATAGTTTACTCGAGAGGATAATCAATTATCTCATAACATTATTAACCTACCATTTCGAGCAGATTTTCGATTTGGCATCAGCCATTTTGAATTTTGAAATTCTAATATCACAATTGGATTGAGCGAGCTGGAAGACCTAAATTTGGTAATTTTTGAAAAGGTTATAAAGGCCAGAATATATAAAACAACTTTTTTTTTTATATTCCATTATTAGTTTGATAATAAATTCTACAAAATAAGCCAATGTACGCTGATCAACGCCAATTTAGATTAGTTTGGGAAGAGAATACAAATTTGTATATTCAGCACTTAGCAACATTTCAATTTTTTAACAAAAATTTACTTTATTATGGAATTTAAAACATACCGGAATTTTTGATTGTGGTCTATTTTGGCTTCTGCAGATGATTTATTTTCTTGAGGGCTTGTTTTTTTAACTTTATGACGTATTTTGTTAGCCCTTAAAGTGGACGACAACAACAAAATTTAGAACTAAACTGTTTCAGTTTCTTTATATTGGCTGTTTTTATTGCTTAAAATTCTTTTTAAAATTGAAATATTTTAGAAACGAGAATGTCGAGTTTACGATGCTTTGGTTGGTCCGGTAGGACCAGTAGGAAGGCAAGGCTCACGAGAATCCAAGTGGCTCGTAGATTAGCTTGAATAAGTGATGAGTTACGCCGCGAGCAATTCTGCCTTCCCTTCACCTCTAAGATCGTTAGCAGTCCTACACTGGGTCATAAATAGATATTAACGACGCCTAGCTCATGTGATAAATAAAGCATTATCACGATGTAATTGGGTCTTTTTAAAATAGGTGTTATAAGCACTCCAGCAGTAATTAACATGTTACATAATTTTTAAAATGTAACTTTTAGGAATATTTATCCCTAACATACGTATATAATAACCAATCATACGAGGTCTTGCAGGAAAGTATTCGTGCCTACCGTGTACTAGAAGTGACAATTAATTCTGCTCAATGGCTGTTATATCCCCTTCAAAGTACTCCCCTGTGAAAGCGACAACCTTCTTCCGACGGTCTGCCCACTTTCAGAAGTACTACTTAAATTATTTAGGTTTTGAAATCGTTTTCTCTCTAGAAGATACTTCAATTTAGGAAACAGCCATAAATCACAGGAGGCTAGTTCAGAACTGTATGTGGGCAACCGAGGTTGCGTAAGACCGCGCTTCTCCAGAAACTTTTGAATGAACTGCGATGGATGGACAGATACGTAGAACGAATTTTGCAGTCACGCAGCTCGTCACTGAATTCTGGCTGAAAATTGTCGGAACAATAGTCTCAGCTTGTACTTCTTCCACATTTTTAGATGTTTTGGGACTTGCGTGCTTGCCACAGCAAGGGTCAGGTTAGAGTGACGTACATTCACTTTTAAAGCACCCAAACTACTCTTTAATTTGAATATTACTCCCAGACTCATCATCATACACTTTCTCAATCATAGCGACGGTTTCCGATTATACATAGCCAACTTTTTAGTCAAATTTAATACATACTCTTTGTTCCGTGCGTTCCGTCATTCTAAAGTGCGACGCGTACGTGTTTGGACGTTAACGCAAAAGCATACTATCTTCTCTTAGAGTAATGCTAGAAAGTTGCGTTTTTTTTCAAGAATTTACCTTAATATTTTGGGTAGAGTGAGATAATGTTTAGTTCAAGTTAAAAAATTTTCTTTTTCAACAATTTTTTATTGTTTATAACTGTCTTTTCTTAGTGTGATGCTAAAAATTTGCAGCATATTCTGACATTTCTCACTTTTTGTCAATTTTTCATGCAGTGGGTGGTAATAGTTATTGCACGTCACAAGGTACTTGTTTAAACAATTTCTTATTGTGTACATTTATCTTCACTTAAAGTAGTGCTCGAAGGTGGCGTTGTTGTCCATTTTTAACATTTCTTCAGTTATTTATTTATCAAAAATATTAAATAAACATATAGAGAATTAGTCTTTAAATATTGTTACATTTTTCCAGAATGAAGTATTTTTATTCATTTTTAACGTTTAAATACTATTACTTTAATTAAAAAGGCTACATCTTATCAAAGTACACATAAAACAAAATTCTCTTTGATGTCTATTTATTATTTGTTCGTAAATAAAAAGTCAAAACAAAGTAAGAAATTTCAGCAAAAACCGGAACTGTCTAGAATTGTTCGTAGACTAAATAGTTATAAATAATAATTAAACCTTTTTAGCATAATATTTAAAAAATATTATAATAAATAGCAATAGATAATAATATATAATTTAAAGAATTGTATTTTTTTAACTTTGATTCATTATTACCTCGCGTTAACTGAAAAATTGACTAAAAGTTTTAAATCTCAGCAAAAATTACAATATTCTAGCATAACTCTAACAGAAGACATTTGTAAATAATAATAATAAGTAGCCTAAGGAATTACGTTTGTTAAATTTTATTATGTGTCACCTCGCTCTGAATGAAAAGTGGAAAAAGATGAGATATTTCAGATAAAATCGCAAATTTAAAGCATTATATTAAGTTAATGTTTTAACAAATGAAAATCCGAAATTATAGAAACAATCATGCTTGATAATGTTACTTAATTAACAGTTCATTGTGAAAAAATGGAAAAAAGGTTAAACTAATCAGAAAAAGCTTTTACTTTCTACCTCTATTCTGAGAGAAAATGGCTATAACCAATAATAAATTGTTCAACCATTTTTTTTCAACTGATCATTATAAAAAAAGTAATATTTTTTTATAATAAATCAATCTTACTAAAACAAACTGCAATTTAATAATAATTGGTGCCAACTACTTGCAAAACACTGTAAAACAGACTTGTGGAGAAGAAGTTCAAAACGATTTTTTTATTTATATTCTATGATTAATTGTGAAGAGAAATCGTGAACGTTAACTCGATATGCTCAGTATTCAAGATTTGGTGAAAATTTTCAAAAACCGTATTCCTTTCTTATAAGAAATGCATGTTAAACTTTATGGGGGTTTCACCTACTTTAATTCTTTTTTGGACCACCCTATATCTAAAACTTCTTAAATTCCCGACTCTTTATTTCTTTTCAATTGGTCTGTCTCGATAGTGGCAGATCTCTTATGTCAAACTTTTATTTGAAAATCTCATTTATTAGATATCATTTAATTAAATTCCTGGCTGGTTGCCTGTTCATTAAACTGTTATATAAAATTTAATGTAAAATCCGGCTCCACCTTAATGACTTATTGACGAACTTGATATGAAATCGAAAATAAGAGCCTTACAAAATTTTCTTTAAAGATTTTTAAATTCGGTGACAGTCTGATCTAAATTTTCGACGTGGAAATATCACTCAGGCTGAAATTTTAACAATATCTGCACATATAATATTAATGAAAATTAAGCTCTTAACAATACGAAGGAAATTTATGAGCATAGGTAGTGAGCTATTACGTCCTCTAGCCGATTTTACACCAGAAGTGTTCCAATATAGACACAAAGACGCAATTTATAGCACGCCAGCAAAGCATTGTTTCTTCCACATGGTGCTTTTTTTATTATATTTTTTATGCGCATTTAGCTGGCACTACAGTATTGGAATTTTTGGTGTAATGTATGACGATATATAAATCTCAGTTCCAATAAACTTATATACAAATATTAAAATCCTGACTGTGTTACGACTTTAAGTAAACAAACTTTCTAGTAATACGGAATTCTCCTTAAGACTAGGTATTTCCAGCTGGGCAAGGGCAAGTATTTCAAAAAATTTGGTAATAATAAACCGTGGGCGAATTAATTGTTAATTACAGTAGTAAAATGATTGATATGATTTCATAAAATTAACATTTCCTTAAAGTAGAATATAGTTAATTGCCGAAAAATTCATAAGTTTAAGTCCAAGTTATTTTACGCGATTAGAATGCTTTAAAAATGTTCAAAATTAAAATCCTTTTTGTATGCTACTCAAATAAATTAAATTTCTTTGAGAGGAAATACTTTCTTCTTTTTCTTTTTTGAAGTGATAACTTCTTATGGCACAGTGTGAACTCACAAAACAGGGTAACAGTCACGCTTCCAAGGTAACGCCTTCTCTCCCATAACGCTTCTTTGTTTCTCCTACTGTCTGACTCTTTCAAACCCTCTCCCTCTCTATCTCTCCTTTACTTCTTTCATTTATCTCCCTTTTGCCGTCCTCCTTCTCTCTCTCTCTCTCGATCTTCTCCACACCCCCCACTCTCTCATTCGTTCTCTCCATCCTTCGCTTTGATACTCACACTGAACTTCTGCCAGTATTAGCAGTGTATAGCGGCATGCACTAACTGTATTTTTTTCTTTTACTATACAAACCTAGATATAATGAAGGTTCAGAATAATAATAAATGATATATTATTTATAAATAAAGAATCTGGTTGAATGAAGTTGATTTTGCAGTATTTTGATATAAATCAAACAGAAGAAAAAACTTTATTTTTTATTTTGATAAATTTTCTCAAATAAATCAGCCACGGTCTGGTTTAGTGAAAACTAGTTAATTTAAATTATTTCAAAAGGATATATATCATAGCATTGAATAAAAGTAAATTTAATTGTATATAAATAAATCGAATGTAAATTTATGATAGTTAGTCTAAAAATGTAATAATATACTTGCTCCTACATATTTTCTGATTTTTATTTTAGATTTTTATTATGAGAATATTGCTGTTAATATAGGCTGAAAGTAACCCTTTCATTTTCCAGACTAATGATTTGAAATTTATTTAAAAATCGAAACGATTATCTTTCGGAATCACAGCTGGTTTCCTTAATCAGATCTTAAATCAGTTTAATAAAAGAAAGATTTCGTGTGAATTTCTCAATGTGTACGTTTTATGGCTTGAAAGTAGATCTGAATTTAAAATTGATGTGGTGAAGAAGTTCCTAAGATGGAGACGGGGCAGGCCGCTCTGTCTTCACTAAACAATTATATTGAATTTTATCATAATTTTAATAATAATTTTCCCACATAAATGTCTAATTCAAATATACTTACAGCCCATGGAACTCACACTTTGAAAAATTCACACGGAATATTCCTTTTTTTTACTGATTTAAAATCTGACGAGGGAAACTAGCTGTGATTCCGAAACATAATCATTTCGATTTTTGAATAAATTCCAAATTATTAGTCTGGAAGATGTTGTCATTAGTAGATTCTGCCTATATTTATTAATAAATTGATTTTTTACATATGATTCCCATGCAGATGAATATTTTCGTTTTTATAGCATAATGTTGCAAATCTAGGGTTCAAAAATTTAAAAAAAGATATTACCTTCCCACATCAGCAGACGATAATATTAAATTTCTGTTAAACAGATAATAATTTATTCAGTTTGATTTAGTTTTTCCTGTAATTGACTATAATTATCAAATGATTTGACTCTTTTATTTGAGAATCGAAAATTAGTCAACAAGGCTATTAAAATAGTTGATGTTGACCAGTTTGAAATTCGGAGAAAATTAAATTAAAATTGAGCCAAAAAACATTTTTTGGAATTCAGAATATATTTGATTGAAAAACTATTTCTTAATCTTCAACTTTTCGATACAATGCGTAACTTTTGCAAAAGGTTTTAACCTCAATAATTATACTTTTACAAGTAGTATTATGAAAGAGAAAAAATCATGATAAATAATTTCTTAGATATAATTTTTTCACCTGAGTGTTCGAACTTTGAATTAATCAAACATAAGATTAATTTCAAAGAGTAAAAACAAAAGACATAAAAATAAACAGCGATATCATTTAGACATTTTAACAGTCAAAAACAGTGAAAAACCTTATGAAAAAGTTACACATTGTACCGAAATGTCCAGGATTGAGAAAGGATTTTTCAATCAAATAAATTCAGAGTTTAAAAAAAAGTTTTTTGGCTTAAATTTATTTTAATGTATGTAAACCGTAGGACATGAAGAAAATACTACGATTTAAAATTCATAAATATTGTCGGTCGAAGGAAGAATTGATTTGCTTTCACATCACTATACATTTCGTTTTTTTTATACTTTGTGATAATATATGTAAGAAAGACATCCCATCATCGTTATGCGGAGTAAACCAATTTTGAGGCATGAATGTGATAGGAATAACTATAATTATTCGTGTATGACCAATTATTTCTTTCAATGTAATACCCTAAATTAGCTTACTATAAAAAAATAGTTTTATTGATCAGGCGCTATAGAAAACTTTAAAAGACTTAATTTGAAGTACCTAAATTTCAATCACAAAAATATTGAAACGAGTTCTGCCTGAAGTTTTTTACAATTAATATAACCTAACCATCATCTTCTGTTTCTCTAAAGGAACATGGCTTGAGGGAGGTTGAACAACAAAATATGGGGTTAAGTAAAATTTATGCATGTTACTGTTTTAAAAACCGAAAAAAGTGAAGTGAACAGAAACATTTGTACAATCAACAACAACGGGGAGTACATATCTGTGTATTGGGGATATAATTATAAAGTTTTGAACAATTATGTTGGAAAATTCACATGAAGTAGCAAATTCAATATACAGAACCAAATGTTCGTGTAAATGTTGTGAACATGTCTGTCAGTATGTTCTCTATGTTGAATTGGATGCGCCATGTGATTTCCCAAGCTATAATTTTTTTAAATTCATCTTTATAGACCCAATCTACAGACATGCTTATGTTTTTTTAGATAAATTGAAGATGAAGTTCATGTTTTTTTTTATTGTTAAAAATTTTTCAAACAATACCTTTGTTATATACTGATGAAGATTGGTAATCGCAACAAGCGAAATGTATGCATGTTTTATTTTAATAATTTTTATTGTCTTTAATCATGTTTTTCTTCAAGATTTTAGTACAAAAACTTCCATCGATAACGGTTTATGAATTGTTACACAGGGTTCTAAATTGTAATATTACATTCAATCCAGTATAAATGAATCTTGCAACCTTTGATTTAAAAAATTCAGCCATACAAGTGTCACAAGTAGGTGATCATTATGTTGTCCTTGAAATAGCCAATCCTTATAGTTCTAGCTTAGCAAGCAACATAATAAACGGGATTATTTATTTACTTTTCAATTATTTCTAAAAAATCAAATTTTGAACGTTGATTTCAAATATCATTTAATAATAATCGCTATTTTTGCACAATATTTTAAATAAAATTTCCTTTGACGTTTCATATTTACTGTTCGTGGTCTAAAAGGAGAATATATTTTGATAACTTCAGTACAGGGTCGTCTTTCATTTAAATAATGAAATTCAGGTAAAAAAAACTGGTATGAAACGTTGCATATTTGCATTTTCTGCAGAATATTTGAAACGATCAGACTTAATTTAAAGTTGTTTGAAAGGTATAATAACTTGTTAAATAATTAACTGTAACACACTGTGTAGCTAGGTCAACTAAACGAGAAAGTTTGAGTTCTAGATGCAAATAATTCCAGCTACGCATAGGAAAAGCTGAAGGACAGTCTGCAAAGGCTCAAGCTTCGAAGTAGAAGACCTTGTGCAAGTTTGAACTGTGCTCTGCAAACTTGAACATCGGTATCTGTGATGTGTAAACACTTTGGACAGAAGACGACGACGTTTTAGTATTCAATTTCGTTTCTAGCTTCCAAACAGTACTAATTAAGAGAAAACCTACGTAAATATTAAGTCGGCATACATTTAATTAAATCACTTTTCTAATTAATTTAAAAACTTTGAAAAGTTTGTAACACAATTTTACGAGATGCAAAAACGATTTTGATTAAATTGAATTTTCTAAACGTACTAGTCAACAAACACTCGCTCTGTGCGTGCGATTATTCAATATTTTCATATTTAAAGTACTAAGTTTTATTTTACTGAAAGAAGCTAAATCAGACAAGGTGTGTATTTTTAATTAAATAAGAACTTATTTCATAAGTTCTAATACTTCAAATGTTGCAATACATCAGAAAGTGTCGATTACGGATTTACTGGCCTCACAGCGCTGTACAAATGATACAAATTAGTATTTTAACGGTTTCACGACAGAACCAAGTGAGTGTCAAAGGTAAACAATTTCCGGGAAAAACAAAATTTTCTGAAAATTCGAATGGTTTTTTTAGTAAAAAAAATAGAAACTATATTTATGAGTTAATAGTGCTCTGAGACCAATAACAAAAGGTTAATGCTTTTTCAGAAAAAAATATCATCAGGAAAAATTTTGTTGCTCAAATTTTTTTTTAAAATCTAATTACCACAGTGGATCATCCGAAACGTAATAAACATCAGTTATTTTGAAAATTTACAAGCCAATAGAACGTGTTTTGACAACTTTTTGAATATTCTGTAACCTTTGAAATCGAAAAAAAGACGAATTTGTAAAAAAATAGGATAATCTGCAGCTAACGAAAGATTCTAATTTTAAACCAAATATTTATCATTTTAATAAAAAAAGATAAAATTTTTATTTTTTGAAGCCTTCAGATATGTCAAAAAAGTATCTAAAAATTTCTTTATTTTAAACCATTTTAGGAGAAATTCGAGTAATTTAAATACATTTGATACTTTTGGACGTTTGGAAAAATTCAAGAATATTTAATAAATTTTCATATTTTGTTTCAAAGTTTTAAAATATTCTTTATCCCTTAACATTTATGTATTTTATACATGTTTCAATACATACGTTTTATTTTTAATAAAATTATTATTGTAACCTTTTGAAACTTCTAAATCTTTCTTAAACATATTTTAATTTTTTCTAAAATTTTGTTAGCTTGCAAGACTGAAAAATTTTGCTTTAAAATCTTCTGAATTTTTTTTTAGTAATTTTTGAAATTTATTTAAATATTTGTTAAAAATTATCCATAATAAAATATTTTCTTCGATTAATTAACAAAAAAATGATAATGATTTTCCGTAGATTCATAAGAAAAAAATTTCATTATGTTAAAACCTTAAAAATCCTTTTAAAAAGTTTAATATTTTATTTGAAAGTCGTCAAAACAACATGTTGTAATTACAATTTATTATTAATTGTAATCCTGTCTCTAATTTTTATTGCTTCCCAATATATTAAAAAATACCATTACAACGTTTTCTTTCATCATTAATACAAAAAAATATTGTAATTTTTACGACACTTCATCAAATGTTAAGAACAAAATTGTTGCCTTGATTATTAAAGAAAAACTTAAAATTTCTCTTTTAAAAATACATTTTCAGAATAAAAATTCCTCAATTGCAATTTGCGATTTACAAAATTCAACAAAAAAAATTAACAAGAGCCATTTAAAGTAATATTCACGCATTTTGCAGCCAATGAACATCTGGGAATTTCTGAGATTTCGTTCCACCAATTTTTTTAGATAGAATATGCTAGAAGCAAAGCATGAAAAATACACTCGAATTCGATGACGTTTCTTGTTTTCAAAATAATATCACGTTTCACGTGATATCCTATATTTTGTAAACCGTATCGCTTGTTTGCTGTCTCATGAAATAAAACGAGTTTTTCACAAGCCAGTTATAAAAGTTCATTAAATTCGTCAATGAAATCCATGCGTTAATAAATTACGATTGAAATTCACTCTGTGGTTATCACTCACTAAAACAATTATTCTAATTTATTCATAAAAAGGAGTAAACATATATATTGCAATACGTGAAATTGTTTTTTTCGACTTGAAAGAGAGGCTGTAACAATAGGCTGATTTATTTTATGAGGTAAAAAAATATTTCCGTCAAATACAAATAATATAATAAAAATATATTAAAAATCTTTACAATGACAATTGCCAGTAATAATTTACAAATGTTCTTATGTATACTGTACTTTTGTTTTTTGAGTTTTGCAATTTCAAAGGGTACTAAGTAAATTATTTAGTTCAAAAAATGAAATCCAAAAATGTTATTGGATTTGGTGATCTGAAATTTAATAAAGAAATTATTTGACTCACATAATAAGAATAAACTTTGTTATTTTCTATAAGGGCGAAATAAGGAGTGGAAAGATTTCTCCAAATATTGGACTCACTTGATCTCGTAATTAATACACCTCCTTGCATGCTATTCTAGAAAAATGTGATACATATGAGATAAAATGATTATTTTCCTCAAACATTGCTTAATAAATTTTTACTAAATTATGTACAATTATGTATACATAAGAAGGAATAATTGAAGGTTCATTTTCATTTTCGAGTAAATTGATGTATCAGCTAACAATCCCTAAGCACAAATGACTACAAATTGGAAATGGCTAGGGTATAGATTGCGATAAAAACTATAATCTCGAGTTTAAAGAAAAAATAAAAACTTGCTCCCAAAATATTGAATTTTGTAAATGAGGGTTTTCTCTAAAGATTAAAAATCGAATTTTTATTTCTTCCAAAAGTAAAAACTTGCCTCCGAGATATGGGGCTGAATAAGAATAGAAAATGTTCGATACAAATAAATTAGCCTGTTTCGAGGAATTTTAAATCATCATTTTAAAAAATATCGTAAAGCGAAGAAAGAAAATGTTTACTATGCTACAATACTAGGCTAAAACTTCGACTTAAATTTAAATGAGAAATTTATCATTATTTTATTAAAAAATGAGAATTCGAGCAAATCCTTTTATCAAAACGTGCATTTGATTTTTTTTAAATCTTTGATGCAATAAATTAATTTTCTAAAAACTGTTGGTTCTCTACTGGTTCTATATTACAATTATTCAATTCCTTGTGAATAAAAATATAATACATCCATTTTCATGAAGAAAATAGAAATAGCAATTATTCAATTTAAGAAAACCAATTGGAAACCTCTAAATTATTCGTAAATAAAATTTTTGTTGTTATGTTTCTGAACAAAGAAATATTTATAAGCTTTTTCGACCTATTTTAGCCTGTAATGACTTTCAAAAAGTTGTCATCTTGAGAAATCGATGCCTGAAATGTGCACGAGGAAGCAGGTTCTAACGGCGAGTTAAAAAATATGGGTGCCCATAAGAAACTAGAGGGGTAATTGGCGATGAAAAATAATATGGAAACTAATCCGGATAGTGCGAACATCATGTTAAGGAATTTTTATTATCATACGTAGAGAACAAAATATTATATTTATGCAAGACTGGTGCAAATTTCCAAAAGTGGATTTTCTTACTGTATTTAATTGAATAGGCTCTTTATTTAATTTCTTTCAATAAACGTAATTAATTAATATCTATCCTGTGGCAAAGAGGATGGTCCAAAATTGATTATTTTTCCTATTTTAAAACGTCATCCCCTCATTTTGTGCGTTAAATTAAAAATAATAAATCTTACATTTTTAAGAGAATCGTAAAATCTTCACAAGAGGTGATTTATTAACCTTTTAAGGCACTATAACGTAATTTGCAAGTGTCCTTTCTGAATTTTATAAAATTAGAAAAAAACTTAACATGAATTACGTTAAAATAGCTTGATATACAAGCATCCCAAATAATGCGCTTTAAATAAACAACTGAATGGTCAGGAATCATAAAGGGCTGACCTACCAAATTTTCAAAATTCACATTTTGGGCTTTTTTATAACCCAAGCTTTTTTAAGTGTCGTGGTTTTTTCCAAATAAGGGTTAGCCCCTTATTGTTCTCGATAATTAATTTTTCCTTTTTACCCCCAATTGTTTATAAAACATGACACTTTTTTTCTTCAAAAGTTTGTATTTACTTTGAAAAATGAAAAATATTAAATAACCATAATGGCCAATATATCTACTGATATATTAAACTTTTAAATTTGTATACAATTATTTTTCTTAGTTATTTAAAAGAATTAATTTAACAGTAAAAGGATTGCACATTAATTAATAAAGGAGTTTTTTGGGAAAGTCCAGAAAATCTGAAACATGCTTACTTAAGAGGGTGCGTGTTTTAGAGCATTTCTCAAGACAATTTAAAGAAAAGAGGATTTCATGAGGCACTATAAAGGACATTCAATACTTAAATTGTAATTTTCGCTAGAAATATGCAGGAGTAATTTTTTCATTAAAAAAATGCAGTTATCAATATATAAAAATCAGCTACAAAATAAAGAACTTTAATTTAGTTAAAATGTTTATATTATAGCAAAAAAATAAAAAATGAGATTAATCCTCTTTAGAAGTCGTTGGGCTTTTTGATAACAACTAAAATTATCAACAGTTCGCAATTTGCGTACATAATAATTAATTCACTTTGACTTTGGGTTATTTAGCTCTTCACAGGAGATTTGCTCTTTCGCTTTAAAAACTATGTTATTAGGGAGAGCAGAAAATTACAATCGATTATAGAACGGATAGACGTTTGGGTAATCGAACTATGCCAAAATTAAGCCGTCAGTTCAAATTGGTTCGTTTATCCGTTCCAGCTCGTCTTCCATCCTGACCAGAATGGTACGAGACAGAATTACAATTACATCTCGTAAATTATTTACGAACATGTTCTGCTGCTTGAAGCCCGGTTTTCCGGCTGCCATGGTAGCCGCTTCGCTGGAAAAGAGGACACCGGTACTAGGAAGGGTGGTAGTAGGGTCAAATTGTAACAAATTAACCGCGTTAATCACCCCGAATGTGGATCAAACTTTCACAGGCGAGCGAGAGAAACCCATAACGGGAGTTCGCTCTTCGCTCAGGCGACAGTACAACTATTGTCCTAGTGTCTGTTTTTTATGAGCCGCTATTCTAAACGCGCTCGACGAAAAAGGAATGTACGAACGCGCTAAATTTTTTAAGGTCACGCGTCGACTCCGCTTTGATCCACTCGAGTGACAGACGTACCATATTCGTGGGTATTTTTTAGAGCATTTTGTTATGCACTGGTGACTGACCGAAATTAGTTATTTATTTATAATAAACGCTTTGGCGGGCGAAATTGGCTTGATGACATGTCCAGTAATTTCTTTTGATGCCTCCTTTTATTTAAAATTGTTCTATAAATTCTGTTTTTCTAGCTTTATTTGCTTTTTTGGTTATACTTCCAAAAAGATCCTGTACGAAAATTGGATTAATACTTTGTCTACGTATTCCCTTTGCAACCCAGTGAAAAGTGCAGATATTTGTTGTATATTTTCTTTTTCTTCTTGCGTGATTATTTAACCCTCCCTCCTCTTCGCACTACTCCAACCTCTCCAGCCACAATAACTCCCAAGGACCCTGTTTTGAAATGCGCAGGCCCCATTCATGCTGCCATTTATAATTCTGATCCTCCTCTTCACCCCCTAACCTTCTTCTTCACTCATCATCCAACCACCGCATAACACCTCCTCCCGACCTTCTCTAGGTCCCTGTTGACATACACCTAACACTAGGACACGCGTTTTGATTTTCGAAGCCCATGGAAAAGGATTTCGGCGTAATTAGGCTGGGGGGCGGGGGTGTCCGATCCCTGTCTCTTTCTGGAATACTACTCCATCCCTCCCCCTCATATTCTCAGCCCCTCCTCAGACCATTCCTCTACTCAAATCTTATTCTACTGCCACCCCTTCCGATTTCTCGTTTTTAAATGCCTTGCACTTGAATGCTTGACTTTCTTGAAACCCCCGGCAAAGGGTTGCGACATTGTGGAGGAAATGTGTGTGGGCCACATCCCTCTCGCTCTTTATAATATATGTCAGTTTATTTCTTCTCCACTTTGAAAGTTCACTCAGTAAAACTAATCGATGTTACTTCCACGGTGTGTACTACTTTTTTACAATATTTTCGTTCAAGATTGACGTTTCTTACAATTACAAAAAAAGTAAAAGCTATTGATAACTTCATTTCTTCAATCTACACTAAGAATCCTTGTCAGCCCTCTAACTGAAATGCAATAGGGTTCCTGGAAAAGGGGTTTAGTGTCACCTCCTCATTATATCTCTTTCAAAGTCCCTGTTTTAATAAACGCAACACCAAAAGGCGTTTTTTTTACACCAGGTAAAAAAAAATTTTCTGCTCCTCCTTCTCCACCACCTCGTTCTCCTTCTCCTCATACTTCTACACTTATTGCTCTTCCCATTCCTGTGTAAGCTACCTGCTTTAAAATGCCTAACACTGGGAAGCGTGTTTTTGTCCCCCTCCCCAGTGCCCTGCGCCCCTTCTTTAACCATCCATCCCAAGGTTCCAATCTTAAAATACCTAACACATGGAGGCGCAGGTTCTTTGGGCTGCTATAAAAGGTGTTCATTCTAGGTACAGTTAGGGGTTTTGGGACATATCGTTTTGTCCGTAAAAATATGTGCAATGCCGCTCGCAAGGGTTACCTTTCATAATTAATTAACATTCTGGAAAATTCATTTTTTGTCATATTTTTCAACAACTATTCTTTTTATGGAATGCTTAAAACAAAAATGTATTTCGACGAGATCTATAACTTTTCTGTACAATATTTTTATTTTAGATTAATATCTTTAGAGATATAATAATTACCCATGGGACCATTATTAAGTAAATAATCTTGAGTGGAATTTTTGAAAGTGTACCCGTTATTAATAGATTGAAAATTTTGGAGTCACGAATACGATTTGAGATATCTTTTTAAAACCTTAGAATTATCGTACATGCGCGAGAGCCAAGAAGAACAAATCATTATCATTTGTCAGAAAAATATATTTTGTTTAAAGTTAAAATGTATTGCAGGCATTTGAATTTAAAGTATGCAATTCTAAGTATGTTCATATTAGAAATAATCCAATTTTTTAATTATTTGATCTTTTTAATTATTTTAAAAAGTTTTAAGTTTCCTAATATTAAAACATTCGATATTTTGTATTTTTAATATTCTTGTGTATTTTTTTTAACATTTAAGGATATTGAATATTTTTGAAATCTTTAAATTTGAAATAATTTATTTAGTGCAGTTTAAATTGCGTAATTTATTTAATTTGTATCGTTAGCAATGAATTTATTTCTATCTTGTCAGTATTAAATTTGTTTATGTATGCATAAAAATAAACTTGTTCTGAGTCTAGTGGATTCTTTTTGGAAAATGTATGATTTTGAATCTTTCTCCTTTTTCAAATTTTCTAATTTCGGAGGCATTCTATTTTAATTTGTCATTACTTAAAGAAATTTAGATAAAAATTCGCAACTCTTTTAACTTTCAGTTTGATATTCTAACATTTTTATATTATATAACTTTCTGAATGATTTGAAATGGCACAAGGGTCTAAGATTTTCAAATTCAGAATTATTTAATTTGAGGGCTTGAAATGAGTTACTCATTCAATTTTTACCGCTTACAATTATGCAATCAATCTTTCATTTTCCAGTACTGAAATTATTTGTGTATGCCTAAACATAAAAATTATGTACATTGATAGATTTTTTGTGGAAACTGTAGAAGCTTAAATATTTTTTATTCTTCGATTTTTCTAAATTTTGGAGACTTCGTATTTAAATTCATCATATTTAAAAAAAAAACTAATAGAAAATTTGAAACTTCAGTCACTTTCGGCTTCATATTCTTCCTTTTTTAAATTATTTCAACTTTGAAATTATTTAAATTGTAGAATTTTCCTAACATTAAATAATTCTAAACGTTCTACTTTCAAGTTTCTCGTACAGTTTTCAAGCATGTAAAAATACGATACACTTTTAGCATTTTGAAATGTTTGAATTGTATTTGAAAATTAATAAGCATCTATGTTTTAAAAGTTTTATTTCTAATCTGAGTTTTATTTTATTTTTCATTACTTTTTACGAGCAAAAACAATATCTTTCATGCACATGGGCGCATTTCATTTGAAATATTACAAAAACGGACGAAAAACTCTCTTAATCTTAATGCGAAAGTTACATATCAAAATTAAAGCAAACTTATAGTAGATAAGTGCACATTCTTCTATGTATGTAAAGCTATGATTTCGATAAATTAGGAATGCTGCATAAATGTTTATTTTCTTAATAGGATTAATGCTGCAGTTACACATGCATTTTTTGCTATGCTCTTTTGCACGAATGAGAAAATACTGTCCTGGCAGCACGCGACCACCCGCAGTTATCTTGGCCTTTTTTGTTTGTACCGTTCTCATTTGAGAAATCTGGCCTTTGTAGTTTATTGCCCAAGTGTTTATTTCTCTTTTTTGCGATATTAACGAAAAATTGCGTTAAACTCACACAAAAAATATCTGTGATTTTATCATTTGTAATTTTATCATTTACATAGTTACATAAATAATTTCTACTGCTTGATAATAAACAAAATTATATTTTAGAAGAACAAAATATAAATAAAATTTAGCAGATTCTTAATTATTTTTTCATCCTAGTAATTCGTTTTACTAGCAAAAAAAATCACAATATAGCAATAATTTTTTCCGAAAAAATTCCAATAACATTTTTATGTATAGTCGATGAAGTTTTCTCAAGCATTTTTTTCAGTTCTGCGGGCTTGTCCTCTATTAAAAATTATTATTTAATTTAAGCTTAAAATTATAATTTTAATTTCACGAAATTCAGAAAAGACACTTAAAAAGTATTTTGTACCATCTTAAGGGGTGAGTTTTGGCGAATTTCGGGCTAAATTCATTTACAATATGAACATTTTCACTTTTGTGTTTTTTGTATCAGTATTTTACATCAACTTTGCAAAGGTTTTACGATTATTTTTTTAATTAACAGGTTTATTTCATTTTGAACACTCCGCGATACTTTAAAAGTCAAGCCGTACCTATAATAATTTTTTTTTTATTTTCAAAAAATTCGGCAATATTTTTTTCATTAAATAGCACAAAATGAGGTTGTGAGAATTTAAAAAATAAAAGAGTAAAAAATTTTCAACCATCTTAGTATGCAGGCAAATGTAGACATAGAAACTTGTCTCCAAGACATAAATTGAAATCTGGCTCCGTCTCCAAACTGAGACATGCTCAAGTCAAACTTTTCGGCTTCAGCATGTCTTGATTGGGGGAATTTTAAGTCGAACTCAAGTCGAAGCATTTTTACTCGGGTTCATAAAATAAGATGTGATTGACAAAGTTTTGAATCCACAAAAATAAAATTACAGTGTGCCGACGACTTCTTGCGAGCTTCTTTTTCTCAAATTCGCTTATAGCCCATTTCTTCAATTTTTAATTAATATCTTCAAACATTACAATATCTTTGTACTTTGGTGTGTTCTATATGCCATCCAAATTTAGCTAAGATATCCCAGAAATTAACAAAGATGTTCCATTTTGAGTGTTTGAAATAATTTCTGTTAAGGACAATAATAATACCTATTAGCGATTTTTTTTTATTTTTGAATTTCATCCTTCAGGTCAAAATTTTTTTCTTCTGGATATTTACAATCTTTTTATACTTTTGTTTAGTATCTGGATTATATTTTTTTTCTAAAATAACGTGAATACAAGGCGACCACGTAGAATATTCGAAGCTAATTACGAGTGCATTAAATCCTCAGATCGGATTTCTGTATGAAACGAGAGAAACATAAAGAGCAGGGCCTTTCGCTTGGCATTACGTAGCTCCAAGGGAAAAAGCAAGAAAAGAGAAAAAATAAAATGTCGAGAAAAAATGATAGCAAAAAAGGTAACGAGAACGGAGGTCGTTTATCTCTACGACAACGCGCATCCTCATGAAATTAAGGGCTGAAGTACGTTTTCTCCCATTTGCATGTCGACAGCTCTCCCCCAACACTGCCGGCTTTGAGGCTTGTAATTCTTCTCTGAAAAACAATTTATGAAAGAGTAATAGAACAATAACCATCAGCGGGCATTTTAGCTGAATATCCCTTGGGAGTTGGCGCTGATTTTGATCTTAAAATTGCTGGGCTCGAGGTGAGCGACTGAGCGAGGAGCTTAAACGCATTGTTTACGAGAGCGCGACCAAGAACTCCGATAGCAGTCGTAACGTTACTCACTCTCACTTTCCCATGGAAATTCGTTTTCAAATCCTTTCTGACTTAGCAGTTGTTTCTGGTAAGATTTTTTTGGTTTTACGATAAAACTTTTTCTATTTTTGCATTCTTTAATCATTTCATTTTTGCATAGAAATTTAATTTTTCAATCATAATTTGGATAAAAGCAGTGTTAAAATAACTCATCGAATTATCTTCTCAAGAAAAAATATAAGGAATCGCGAAATTACCTCTGGCCTTTAAACTCTGCAACTCTACTTGCAAACTCTGTCCCTTATCACATTCAACCCTTTTTACAAATTATGACCCTTATGGTCTAAAACCCTCTTTACAACCACTCTCCCTTAACAACTGCAACCCTCTTTGCAACACCTGCCCCTAAACTTCTGTAACTCTCCTTAGAATCTTTGCGCCTTAACCCAGGCAATCCTTCTTACACCTCTTCCTACTTACTCCTGCAAATCTTCTGACAGCTATTTTTAATAATTAAAATTTTCGTTTGAATAAAGTTGCCTTTTTATCTCACCATGTTCTCTATCGTGGTTGGATTGCATATAAAGAAAATAATAATCCTTTACAAAAAATTACTTTGGGCCGCGATGAGATTCTTAGGGGGCGCCTTGCGAGAGTGTCGTGGGTTGGAAACCACCACATATACCCACGTGAGTCCGCCACTGGTTAATGTAATAATTTATATTATTTAAATTAATCGGGAAAGTGAATTAGCCACGGGTTTGTAAATATTTAAAAAAGTTAAATCAATTAAGTGCGTCATTTTCTGTGTTTGGTGTGCTTTCACCTGATAAAGTTTATTTTTTATTCGGATTTCTTTCGTGTGCGTAATAGCATGAAATGTGTAAATATTCATAGTGGTCCTACGTCGACCCCTTTTTTATTTCTTTTCTTTTTATTTGTGTGTTATTTTATTTTGTTTTAATTCCATGTCACTCATCTCTTTTTTTTATTTTGGTGTGTTTTGAATGCATGTTTCTTGCTTCTGATAGTTGCACCATTATTTTCTGCGTTTCTCATTAAATTTTACCTGATTCTATTTTCTGTTATTCATGGGATGCAATTTCAAATGCAAGAAACCAAATCGTGAATCCCTTGCGCTCCGTAGCGCACTGTATTGGTGGCTCAGGACAAGAGAGTGCCGGCTTAGGACCATCATTTTAAAGAATAGCAAAAATCGGCTTCTTCATTTTGCCCTGCATTGTGACCAAAAAAATCACTCGACGCTGCTGCGAACGACATAAAATTGTGGATAACGGATCGCGGTGCGTGACCAAAGATATTAAAGCACCATTAAACCATGCTTACCCTCTGTTTTCGACAAAAACTCTTAGTGCGCCGACTTAGGACCACTCTTCCCTGCAGTGAATTTTTTCCTACAAAATTATTTTTTATATTTTTTAGATCATTATTTTTAATAAAACGAAATGTGTTCGCACAAGACAATTGTTTAAAATATTTAGATTTTTGAAAGAGATATTCAGTCACAAGTTTACTGAGAGTTATTTCAGTAAATTATCTCACCTCCTCACGTCATCGGACGGTCGAGTTCGCCAAATCATTCTCTCATAGAAAACAATTAATACTTTTTTTATTTAAGAAAAATATGACTCAGTAAAAAATCTTTATGAGCAATAATATACCTATTATAAAAAAATATCATAAAAATATTACGTCGCCACCGCTTCTGCTGATTCATGAAACGAGGATGTTTTTAGAAAAGATAGCACGACATTTGACTAAATATCGTTAACTTAAAGAAAGACGTAGACTCCTAGTGCCACATCCGTGCATATTTTACATCATCCCATGCAATATGTTACCTCACATTCCATATTACCCCAAATACACTACATAAACCAAAACCATAGTCTCAATGTGCCACATTACACCGTAAGCAATGTTAGCCCATATATCATATTACCTTATGCGACATATTACCGTATAAAATTCTTTGCCTCATAGGCCTTATTACCCCATGATATATTACCGCATTTTTAGTTTTCACATATTACTTCAAATATACAATTCTTACAAAAAACATGGATCCGACGTGCTACAATCCTTCATGTGCCACAATTCCTCATGTAAACTATTGCTCTTTGTATCGTTTTTCAGTATATGTCATATTACACTATGTCATATTACACTGTCTCATATTAGAGCATTTTTTATTGCGGCACTAAAGCATACACTTAAATGTGTGACACTATCTATGTTTCTAAAAAGGATAGTACAATATTGTACCAAGTAACCAAGAACACACACTCAAATTTCTTATCACATGTGTCCGCGCCCACATGAAAAAGCTTTTATGCCTGGTTCTAGTTTATAAAATATTCGCGTTTTCCTAGGTTGAAGTCGTTCATTTTGAGAATAATATTCCTGGAATTTATCCGGTTATATGACCCTATACATGACTATAACGGTCATACCCTTTTCAATCGGACGCCCACATACTTTTATAAAAAGATAACAAATATTATACTGGTTAATGCCGGAAAAACCTTGTATTATGATCAGATATTTATTTATTTCCAGTAGATCAATTCTTTAGATCCAGGCGTGGAGTTGATTTATTAGTATAAAACTTAATTCAACTTAAACTTTACGTAAAGTAATATTATGAATAATAATATTGAAATGAGCGCTAGGACATAGTTTATGTATTAGGAAGAGAAAATTACAGTCTGTCGAGTTAAACCGTGGGTGGCTTTACTCGCAGTCGGTAAGGTGTATCCACATGATTTTGGTGTCAAAATATTAAGAAGAGCTCCCTCTTTCATGCATTTGATTTAACATTCAGTTTGCTTTCAATTCTCATCTTGTTATGTTGGTGAATAGGTGCAATCTCCCAAACCCATGTTTCGAGAAACAACCCCAGAGATGCA
>NC_046660.1:78211563-78214440 GCF_010883055.1 Belonocnema kinseyi | reverse complement strand
ATGCAATTATATAATTGGAGAATATTTGAAATACTGTAAAAAAGTTACATGAAAATATGTAACTTTTGGATTTTCCATTATTTTGTATGCTTTTGTATGCTTAAAAGGTTCATTTTCGTGTTTTTTAACGTACTTGACCTTTAGTTTAGGACAATAAAAGAGTGTGCCATAGGCTAATCTAATAGAATGATTTTTTTAAAAGTTATCGAGTTCACAGACAGACATACATACTTACAGACATATATACAGGCATGCAAACACAAATACAGGCAGACACATTCGTAAAAACCTGTTTTTTTCGGATTTAGGGGTTCTCAAAAGGTGGACATTTGACAAAAACTGAGGGCAGGTCAAATTTTACACAAATCTAAAACTTTTTCTAATGAGAATGTAAAAATTGAGTGCGAAAATTTTGTCTTGCAGCGGCGTTTTTATGGGTTTTAATGCTGACAAATAAAATTAACATCTTGGCTCAAGCGAACATAAGTTCTCTTTTAAAATAAATAGAAGGGGAAGGGTTCTGGACTTCAACGTCTACAAAGAAATTGTCATCTTTGTTTATTTTTTGGAAATTGTAGACGTCTCGCATTTTGGTATTCCAAATCCTCTTCATTTTCAACAATCGATGCGTGCGCTTGATTCAGGTATTTCATGGAAATGATCTATCAGGGCATGATTTTTTTTATTAATCTTGTCAATTTATAATATCCGCCAATTTTTAGGATATCGTAACATTTTGTATTTATTTGTGACATTTCAATGTGACATGGTATGAATTTTATGACCTCGAAATTTTATAATATCCGCTAATTTGTAGGATACACTCGAGTCGAAGTGCTGGGAATATTTAGCGCAGGCCCGCCCTCAATAGTAAGAACACATAAGGGGTCCCCACCCCTGTGACTATTCACTATGATCAAATCCTTATAGATGATACGTGTGTCATCTGTGTGCGTACATGTCAACTGTTTACCGTCTGAAAGTTTGTAGTGACGATTTGAATCGTTATTAGTAAAGTTATTAAAGTGAATAGAGCGAAAGAAACGTGGAAAGACATAACAAATATAAAATCTTCAACCGTAAGTATCGAATGTATTTGATTACGAAGAAAAATAAAAATTACAGTGAATTGTATATTTGAAGATATCATCAGATGTAGAAATGAGTAGTGGGGGATAAAGGGTTATAGCGTCGTTCTCACTATCGGGAGAAAAACGTACTCAATAGCGGGAGTTCGCACTACTGAATTTCGCAGTACCGCGACTGGAGTCTGCTCTCTCTATAATATTTCAAAGTATCAGGGTACGATTTTTATAACTCCACCAATTATAATACCTGTTAATTTTTAGACTATTAAAATGTGTGTGTTGTGCTCCATTTTTTAATATGTTAACGTCTTAATTATAATGTTTTCTTTTATTGTGTGGAAATTTATACTCTGTCACGGAAGTTTGTTTCGTAGTGTAATTGTTATCTGAATTAATCTCGTTTAATTTTAATTTATATGATAGTCGCAATCTAAGCCAGAACTCTGTCGTTGTATTTGATAATCTTAAACATAATTATGCTCAATTTTTTTATTTTATTAACAAATTTTTATTATTTGCATGTTAAGGTTTCAGCTCAGCGATACTTCTCGCTTTTTCAGTAAATCACAAAAAAATTATTGGTACACTCATCTAAATATGCTTAAAAGGAACAAAAATTGCTTAAAGAAATTATTTTATTGCTGCAAATTTATTTTTGATCTCAGTGTAACATTTCATTTAGCAGTTCCTTAAATTAGATCCTTTAGAGATAAGGTGACAAATGGTTTCCATATTTCTCTACAGAAAGAAAAATATTCATATGAGATACTAACCAAGCCAGAGAAAAGGAAAGGGAGCGTACAGCATATCCGGCTTAGCCATGATAAGCTTAAGGGTCGCACTTAACCTGACCTAGCCCTAACCTCACTGAGGTAGATCTGGATACCCCCGCACATTCGTACGGGCACTAAACTTATGTATACACGAATAACGTGCTGGGGTGAAACTGGACAAAAACTGTCGAGAGGTTATAACTACTTAGTGTCAGGGCGCATGGTCAGAGCTTCCACGAAATTCAGGAGGCAAGTTGAAAAGGATGCGGAAGAGATATGGCAAGGTTTTAGGTGAATGAGAAAGAGAAAGAAAAGAGGGTTGAGATAAAATGAGGGAGAGATGGAGAGAGATGGGGCTGGGATCTGAGCAGCGAGGGGGGGGCAATAAATGCGCCGTTCCAACCTATGCATGATAATGCTTGTCTTACGGATCTAAAGGATCTAAGCTTTACAGAACTGAACCATACGACGTAAACCTGTAGATCCTTTAGCAGAACAATAACGTACTTTAGAGCCTCAGTATGCCTAGACAATGAAACTTAAATGTCCTCAGAATATTGACAGAGAATGGCCATCAAAGAAACGCCTGGTTACAACCTGCTCGTAAAATAGGCTTTCATTCGGCCCCGTAAAATTTGCCATTTTTTTTCTGCATCAATTCACGTTTAATCACAATTTAAGGAATTATTTACACAGTGTGCTTCAACCAATCATAGCTAGGATGAAAATATCATCGAAATCTGGCTATGCTAATTCATTTGTATGCATTATAGGCTATACATGATCAGACTTAAAGTCACTTTGTCAATTGAAAAAAGACTTTGATATTCCCAGAGATATTCTCCTCTCTCGAAAAATATCCATCAATGTAAATTAAAAATGACAACTCCAATTTAATACAGTATTGTATTGCCAGACATAAAGATTTTCTGTCGGAAGGATAATGATTAGGACAAAGTACGAATAGATAATATAATGATTAATATAATTAAACTCAAGCGAGCTACAACAAAATA
>NC_046660.1:78194277-78211463 GCF_010883055.1 Belonocnema kinseyi | reverse complement strand
AAAGGTAAGACTGCTCAGTAGTCCGTATCTGCAAAGTTTAAATTATAAAAATAACATTGGAAACGAGCAAATTCAGTTTATGGGAAAATGGAAAAAGTTGCAAGGAAATGTTTAATAACAAAGGTTTTTTTTAATAATGCGTTTTTTTTTAAACGGAACAATGGAACTACGTCTGTTTTAACACCAATGCAAGTTATGGATTATGCGTAATATACATTTATAGGAATGACATACAATTTCAGGAATAAACACGAGTGCGAAGCACGAGATACGTGATAAAAATGTGCTCGTTAAAGCTGAAGGAGCTTTAACAAAAGATAATTCACAGTCACCAAATTACTGTTGTCGATGCTTTCACCTTTAGTTTTAAAAGTCTATGCACAAGGAACGAGCGCGTAGCGCGAGATAATTACATTATTAAGCGCGAAGTAAATAAATTATCGAGCGCGAAACGTGAGAACAAACAGTCGCGCGCGATGAGAATGTCCCACCGAAGCGGGCAGATTTTTAAAATAATAATCGCACTCAACTTTGATCACAGATTCTTTTTTGTAGATTCATATCTGGCGATCTATCACAACACGATTTTAATAATTATCTAAACAGAACTCGCCACACGGTGTTGAAGAAAGACCGCTAACTTATGAGCTTGTCGTCGCCTTATTTAATCATCTGCTGAGAATTTACTTAATAATGCAAGGTGGAAATCGCTGTAATAGAGGCCTATTACAGCGATATCTCAGGCAATATTGAGAATTGAGATTAGGCGCGAAAATTTAAACGAAAATCCTGAAAATCCTTACGAATCCTTGCTTAGGGAGGGGGGGGGGGGGTCAAAGTATTTTTCATGTAAGTTTCCTCTTTTTAAATTATTTTTAATGACATGCGAATTAAACCCAGTTTTAGCTGTTAAATTACTTTTTATCCAGTAAATTCTTTTAATTTTTTGGTTAGGCTCTTAATATTTTCAATATGGTGAAAATTCATTTAACTCCTATGAAATTCCGTTAAATGTTGTGAAATCTTTCGAAATTTTTATACAATTTCGGCAAATTCTCGAAACCTCTCTGAGCCTTTTAAAATTCGTTAAAACCGCTTAAAATCTTTTGAAATCTATTCAAAACTTTTCAGATCATTAAAAATCCCGTATATCTAAAAGTCAGTGCAATTCTGTGAAATTCTGTGAAACATTTCAAATGTTACGATATCCCTTTAAATCATTGAAACCTTTAAAATTCATTGACATCTTTTATAGGCATGAGAATCTTTCCGAATATCTCAAAATCCAGTAAATTATGCTTAAATTCACTGCAATCATTTAAATTCATATAAATTTCTCAAAATTCCTTTGAATTTTTTATAATATTCCTAAACTTTTTAAAATTCCATTGCATCCTTTAGAATCTTACAAAATCTTCAATAATACGCGAATAAACTTTGGAATCCTTTGAAATGTCGTAAAACACTTTGATATTCTGTGAAATCATTGTAACGGCTTCTATTGAGAGCCCTGAAGATCACTTGAAATCTTTATGGATATCATTTGAAACCTTTTAAAATCTATAAAAATCATTTGAGATTCTGCAAAATTAATAAAAATGCTGTAAAACTCTTAAAATTATTAGAGATTGCTGGAAATCTTTGCAAATAATTTGAAAACCATTCAAATCTTTTGAAATTGTATACAATTCCTCTAAATGATTTTAAATCTTCGAATTCCAATTAGAATTCCATGACATCCTTGAAAATTGATGACAATTCTTTGATATTGCTTCAAATTCTTTGGAGTCAATCGATTACAATCCCTTTAAATTCCTTAAACGATTGAGTTCTCTAAAAATCCCTGAATATTCTTCTAAAGAAATTATGAATCAAAATTCTTTAAAATCCTGGTAACATTCGGAAATCCCTTGAAATTCCGTTTAATCTTTGGAATTTTTACAAACTCCTCTAAAATTCGTGGAATCCCGTAAAATTGCCAAAACTGCTCTTAATATTTTTACATCCATAAAAACCGTTGAAATCCTCATAAACATTTACTTTAAATATAATTGAATAATTTAAATAATAATTTAAATGTAATTCCTAAAAATCTCTCGATAACATTTAAAATTATTTAAAACCTGTTTAACCAGTCGAAATACTTTTGGCACCTTTCATCTACCTTGATACTTTTGTAATCCATTGATACCTTCTGAAATTTAAAAAAAGCTGCTTAAAATTCATTTATATAAATTCGTCATACTAATAATAATTAATTAGGTCTCTCTTTAGAATTTAGGATTATCAACATTCTCAACATCAAATAAACCAAATATTCCTTGCCTAAGACGATGTGATAAGTGGGTCGCGTAACCAGATTCCTACCTCACCGACACTTTTTTTATTTCCTAACTTTTTTATACACGAAGCGCCACATGGAGTTGAAAACTTAAGATAATAAATAAGAAGCACTAAGAAAGGTTTGTCTGGTCCTAAATTTGTATAATTATAAAAAAAGGGAAAAGAGAATTATTCACAAAAAAATACTTTTTTCTTAATTATAAAAATGTATGACAAGGATTACCTTTCTAAGTGCTTCTAATTTATTACATTAAAATTTTAACTCGATGTGGCACTTTGTGTAAGAATAAGTTAGAAAATAAAAAAGGGGTCGGTGAGGTAGGAATCTAGTCATGTGACCCACTCGTCAGATGGTCTTAAGGAAAAATTTGGAAGAAGAGAAAATTATTAGATCCTCTAAAATGAATTTGATTGAAAGAGAAAACTTTCCGTTAATTACAATTTCATCTATGCTAATTTATTATCATGCTGAAGTACAAATCTGATTAATTAAGCAAATTCTTTGCGAATTTAAAGCATTTTGTTTAATAAATTAATTGGTCTCACTTTAGAATTTCTCGCATACGTGAGATATTCGAATACATTTACTACAATATAAAAATTATTCTTTAACGAAACCATATTAATATTTAAACCAAATAATTACATTGCTTTTACAAAAATATTGTAAACTCTACAAAATATATTTATTCAACCAAGAATATATTTTGTTGAATCCGTACAAAATGTTTGAGGCTAACAAACCCTTCATTAGGCCAATCACATGGTCTAGTAACATAATTTAGATCACTCTAATAAATATTTTTTCTGCTTCAGTACCAAAAAAACCATTTGTTTAGCACAATCAAATTTTCTCCCGGCCTACGGAAAACACAATGAAAAGAGTGATTCCATATCCAAATTCTTTCGTATTATTGCACCTTTTAAGCTCTAAGTTTTATCTCTCATGGATCTGTAAATTAATCAGATAATAGACCAAACAACTTTAAACGTTTGATCGAAATCTATGAAAATTTATCAAAAAGTAAAATTACCTCTTCTAAATTGTAATTTGTGATTTATAAATCATACAATTATTTATGCATAAAAAGTAAAATTGTAATGAGATAAAACAATTTCTTTTTAGTAATTGATCACATGACTTTTTTATTAAATAACTTAAAGTGGAAACTTTACAACCATATTCATGAAGAAATAACTAATGTCTCCAGTGTAAAGTGAAAATTATAGTCAGGCATGTGTTTTGTGAAAAATGGAGAAACATCATCAAAAATTACGTTATAAATATTAAAAATCCATATAAATAAGATTCAGCATTTGTGCAATTGAAAAGTAGAAAATCTGATTGATTTATTGTTACAGTTTTCTGCAAATGCATACCTAGAATAATTAGCAACAACGTGAATGAACTATTTAGAAAAATTACAGTTGACTATTATTTATTAAATAAATGATTAATTTTGTAATGAAAAAATTAATAGCGAGTATAAAATGTTTAAATCCAAGTTTACCGAAACCAGCTTAAATGATGCTATTCGTAAAATTAATTTTTGACCACCAATTACACGATTTGTAAGGTTTTGTTTATAAGGGTCAGTCTAAATGTGCAGAAAAAATGGGACTTTTTGTACTGAAATTATTATGGAAACATTTTTTCTAGATCTTACTATTCATACCAAACAGATTCCACTACTTCTACCAAATTTTAGGTACACGTAGCGATGTCCTATGCATCGATAGATACATAACTATTAATTATTAAAGTGTTATAAATGTTTTTTGTTTTAGGTGAGTTCTGCTTATTGATATTTCAAAATCACAGTGTCTGTAAGTATAATGAACTCTCCGTGAGAAAATCTACCGATGAAGTTTCGAAAATAGTCCTACAATATCATAACAATTATCTGAATTATAAAGCTGCCAGTTTAAAAAAATAAACCTTCATATATGTAGCAAATCAAACAAAAAATTTAATAATAATAATAACAGATGATAAAGGAAGGGAACATAGTGAATCGCACTAATATTAATTCTTATGTAAATTGATGTCCCTTATTCTTCCAATTCTCGGTTTACAAGTGACAAATCCAATATTCATCAAAACATTCGATAAATATCAGCGCTTATTTGAGTATTATTTATACTTCAGGCGATAAAAAGTAAAGTGAATTCAATTCGCAAACCATAACTGTCCTAACTTGTATTTTATTTTGTCTTCGCTATATGTAAATCAAGTTATCTTTTATTTTATACGTTATATTGTGCTGCGTATTTCGTTCCATATTAATTTTCATTCTGATGAAATACTACTACGTCTGACTATAAAATCCAGTTTCTCCTAGACATTTTAATTTGTGACATTACTTCTCATACCTATGCTAATTCATCGAAAAATAAAATGTCTGTTAACATTGTCCCATTATGAGCTACATTTTATAATAATGCAAGTTTGAATGGTGAAAAATATTATTTTTTTGTTTAAGATAGGAAAACTATCATTATCTTGATTAGAGCGAAAAATGACAACAATGAGTGGAATCCGAAAACACGTAATATGATTTTCTTTCTTTATAAATTAAAACCAGAATTGTTCTCTGAAAGCTGTCTGGACAAAACGTTACTATATCTACTGAACGTAAATAAATTAAAATTATCCACGTCCTTTAATTATTTCAAAGGATTTTAATTGGTAGCAATAGCAGAAAATACTTCGAGAATTCAGATGTTGGTCTAAAAAGCAGTGACTTATTACCTTTATAGACTATGCTTAGCATTAATTATCATAAGATCTGAAAAAAATCCAAGTAAAAAATCGTTTATGAAAACTGGAAAAAGAACATTATATTCAGACTCTAATGAGAATCTTCTCATTCGGAAATTAAAGGATAATTTATCTCTGTAATTCAACTAAAATCTCATTTCTCCCCTAAACTCGTCAGTTTTCTTTTGTCAATATCGTAATACTACTACTTATTCTATAATTACCAATGTCCTGCACTGGACCAGTGGAAAATACGATTTTAGTCAGACAATAATTCAATTCATATCTTTTTTAAATTATGGAAGGAAGACTTTTTACTTTTTTGAGATAAAAATTATATACTACTACCACATTGACCATTCTCATTAAAGTATTGATTACAAAAATATCATCCGAAAACTATGGAACTAGCCGTTTTGATCTTCGGAGAATCAAAGTCTCTTTTATCATGAGGTCACAACTAATGGCACCCTCATTATCATTTTCAAGAACTTTTCCCTTCTCACGATTATTCAGTGATAATATGTAGACTTTTAAAGTCTCAGCATAAAAATGATTTTTAAATGACTTCAGGATCATTTAGAATTAGATTCAGTGTTGAGGACGTTCCTTACAAAAAAAACTAATCACATATCTAAAAAAAATTATGAGAATATAAAAAAAATAAAGAATTTTATATTACAAATCATGAATAAATTAAATATTTAATCTTATAAATTGACCTAAATATTGTAAACACAGATTAAAAATGACCTGATTTGAAGCTTTGAAGACATTCTGAATTGATAATCTAAAATTGTAAATCTTGAAAAATTAAAAAATTTGAATTTCAAATTATCCAAGTTTAAGGTTTAAAAGAAAAAATTATGTCCGTTTAATGATTTAGGATAGAAATTTCTTCGGTTCGAAAGAATTGGAATTCAAGACCTTGATCATAAATTGGGAGAATCCAAACGTGAATAGGCAAGGCAGCATGAACAATTTCTGTAAGTTTTGGACGCATGACGCAACCTGATGCAACTAATGCGCTGAGAGAGCAACCTTCCGGATTCCGTCACGCGTTACTAATTAGTTTCCACCTCGTTTGGTCCCATGGCTCCTCTAATCAAGGGCAAGCCGAAGAGATCAATTATATGAATGCCATAAACCGGGGGTATTTATATCGGGTATTGAGTGCATTAAAGCTTGACATTTATAAGTTTTAAATTGTAACAAATTGAATTGTTCACCTTTAGAATTACGATTGACAAATATTCGAGTTTCAAGTGTCACAGTTAAAAATTATTCAAGTTTAAGTGTTACAATTAAAAATTCTATAATTTTGATGATTTTCTTTGGATATTTCTTAAATTTGGAAGATTAAGCAATACAAAATTGGCTTTTAATCTCTAAAATCATTAAAATTCAAGAAATAACAAAATCTTCAAAAATAGATCAGTGCTGCAAATATAAATACACCAGAAAGGTGTATCCTCCCATTATTTAGCTTGTACTCGTATCCATCTCCTACTGGTTTCCCCTATTTCATGCATTCTTGTCACCAGCTAGTAGATACGAATATAGGCCTTATTGAAGCTATGAGTCATCGCTGAAGAGGTTGACTGAGCGTTAAACCTGCAGTTTGAGAAGAGCATGTAAGATAAAGGGAAACTGTTCCCAAGGGTGTTGTCATAACCCAATTTCTGTTCTGTCGAAGTTATATGCCAAACCAGTTGTATAACGTTTGGGTCGGATGTTGAGTACCAACGAGCACAAGAGGCATTAGAATAGAGGCTGGTGAAAACAAGTTTATGTATATTTGTGCATACGAGTAAGTACTGGCAGTTAAATGTTGTTGGGTTCTTGAAGCTTAATGGCGCCATAAATCTTCTATGGCTAGCCACTTAATTACGCTACACTGCGGTTGGAATCGTTCAATTTTTTTTGGAAATATTAAAGCAAAATTAATCAACTCTTCTTGCAAATGCAGCTTTCTTGTGAACAGTTGTAAAAGCATCTGAACCTTCACATTAGATGGGAGAAAATCAATAATATAATCTTCAAATTCATTAGTTAAAGCATCGGCTCAAAGAACGTTGAACAGGCTGATCAAAAATTTATTTTTAGAATTCCCTGACTTTTCCCTGATTTTGCCCTAACTAATTTTTTTATACAAAGCCAGTACCGTTAAAGAAAATTGTCCGTGCCTGAAAAAATATTTTAAAAATTAATTTTTCCTTGATGTGTTTAATGCTACTGTTTGATCATTAATATCGGCCATCTTGCTAGTTGACGTCCCAACATTATTTCTGTGACCAGTGACAGGGGTGCCTTGTACCCCCAATACATTAGAGAAAAAGGTAGTCATTTAATCAACATTACATGTCATCTTATTATTTAAATTCCTTACAAAAACTTGCAAAATTTCGAATCACTCATCCTTGAGTGACAAATCGACCATAAAAACGCACGTTAGGAGTCAAACTGCAAAATATTGTTCACGTAGAATTTACTGTTGAAACACTTCAATTACCTGAATTTGGTAATTTCAAAGAATTTCGTGAATTCTTTAAATTACGTGAATATTGTGAATTCCGTCAATTTCTTGAATTCCATGGACTTCTTAAATTCAGTAAATTCCTTTCATCCCTTTATTTCTCTGAATTACATCAATACCTTGCATTTTGTTAATTCCTTGACTTTCTTAAATTCCGCTAATTCTTTGAATTTCGTTAATTCTACGAACTCCGTTAATTCTTTGAATTCTCTTAATGTTTTGAAACCCCTTGATTTGTTGAATTCCGTTCATTTGTAGAATTTCGTGAATTCCGTCAATTCCATACATTCCATAAATTCCTTGAATTATATTAATTTCGTAAATTCTTAGAAATCTGTTAATTCTATGAATTAACCCTATGAATTAAAAAAAAATCTGTGTATTTCCTTAATTTCTTAAAGTCCGGTAGTTCCGTAAATTCCTTGGAATCTATGGATTTCTTGAATTCCATCCATTTCTCGAATTCCACGCATTCCTCAAATTCTATAAATTTCACGAATTCCGTGAATTCTGTAAATTTCCTAAATAACATGAATTCCACGAATTCCATGTATTACTTTAATTACATGTATTCCTTGAATTCCATGTATTCTTTAAATACCGTGAATTCCTTGACTTTAGTGAATTCCATAAGTTTCATGAATTCCTTGAATACCATGTATTTCTTGAGATCAGTGAATTCCTTTAGTTCCATAAATTTCAAGTGTTCCGTGAATTCCATTTATGTCGTCCTTTAGAACCACATTAGTACGATATAAAATTAAGAATTCACGAAAATATTCCTTTTTTGCTCCCAATTCCTAATCAGATAAAGTAATATACCCAAATGAAAATCTTACAATGCACATTACTGACAACCGATTAAAATTACGTTTCAAATTTCCATGTAGGAACTTTCCCCTGTGGAAACCACTATTACATTTTATAAGCAAAGCTTTATCACCAAAACTATAAGGGAACAAAGGTTATCCATCAATTACATATGCGTGTCTAGTTATTGCGAATAACCTGAATCATTTTATAATTAATTAAGCCTCTACATATTATAGTATAATTTGAGTAAAAAATTATACACATTGAAGACGAAATACTAGTATGTAGACAATAATTACCAACATGATGAACTAAATCTCCTGGAAACAAATACGTGATTGATTATTGCACAGAGTGCTTTGCATGATGTGTTTTGTGGCTTTTGAACCACAGATCGATCAGCTATGGTTTTCGCTAAATATATAATAAACCAATACAGCCTTTCAAAATGAAATTGTAGTTTTGCGGTTCAAATGATATGATACTGCAGTGCAGACGAACGTAAAAAATACCTAAAACTGGTACATCCTACTATTTTTTCATTACGTTTAATAAAATTTATTTGCTATTAAACCAAATTAATCTGGTTTTAAATCAAATTTGGCCAAACAAAGATGTGAAGATGTGCTTAGCAAGTTTTATATTTAGTTTGTAAACAAAATAAAAGCTAAAGCATTTAAAGCCCAACCATCCTTGACGCCAAACCTCCACAATATTATGAACTTGAATAGTTCAAGTTGAAGACTGCAAAGTTGAACAATTCTTAATTAAGTAAATATTATTTTACATACAATCAATTAAAAATAGTAAGAATTTTAATAATATAAGTTTAATTCCCAATATTTAAAAAAATGAACTGCATTTCAAAATAATATATTTAGGATTATATGATTTACAATTAAAAGTGCTAACAATTGAATAACTTTCCATTTATTTAAGGGAATCTATATTATCATCACAAGTAGTTACCATAAATCAGCATCAATACTTTCAAACAATTTAAAACTTTAAATAACAGAAAAACTAATAAAAAAAAATAGATAGAAAATAAATTTAAACAAAATTTTTAATAAATTTCTTTTTTCTAAAAAAAGATATAGTCAATTTTCTCCAATGGGAATGGAATTACTGAACTTCCGATTTCTGATTAAAGTTTATCGGAAGTTCTGTGGCTCGATTCCTGGTGGAGCGAAGTAAGTAGATCTTTTTAAAGAAAAAATTTAATTAAAAGATTTTTTAAATCTATTTTCCATCTAATCAGTAATGACGTTAGATATTTTCTGTTACATAAAGATTAAAATTAATTGGGAGTATTAATACTGACCGATGGTAACTATGTCTGTTGATAACACAGATTTCTCTAAATTACTCGTATCATAAAAGTAACACCTGACTTGAGATAGCATATTTTTTTTTCAAGTTTCCAATCTTTAAAGCACAGAACAGGTATCCTTCAAAGTAGATTTAATATTTTAGAAATTAAGAAACTTGAGAACTTGGCCTTCAAAAACGAATTATTTTTCAATTACAGATTTTAAACTTCCTGCCTTTCAAACTAAAACATTGCTTGTTCAAACGGTCTGAAATTGAACAATTATAAACATATTGATTGTCTTTGCCTTTGAAGAGGATTGCGTAAAGCGTTGCTGATAAGCAAAGCATAATTTATATACAAAGGAAGCTTCCTATTTGTGATTACATGCTTTTCAGTTTAAACGTCTTTTGTATTTGAGAGCAAGCATTTTACGATTTTAACCCTTCAGCTACAAGGAGTTACCCAGAGGCCTTGTGTGATACACAATGTGTGTGTGTGTGTGTGTGTGTGTTAAGGATGTTTAAAGCTATCTCAAGTTCAAAAATAAGCTTTGTCAGAAATTAGTTATAGAATCAAAGAAAATATCCAGAAAACTTGAAAATTAAAATTTTTTTTGGATAAATATTATTCTCTTTTGGTGGATAATTAAACTCTTTGTTATATTTCCACTAATAGATTTCTTATTTAAAAATTATTCCTTTTTTATTGGAAATTCAACTGATTGGTTCTAAGGTTAACTTCTTTATTTAAAAAATATTTTTTCTTGGTGATTCATCATTTTAGTTTAAAAAATCAACTATTTTGTTGCCAATAAGGTTAAAAAGTTAAGTACTTGGTTTAGAATTAAACTTCTGAACTGCTAAATTGTTGACAATTGATTTATTTTTAGGTTGAGAATCAATTTTTTCAACTGCAGAAATACCTGTTCACTATTTTGGGGTCAAAAATTCAACTTTTGTGTACAATATCCGCCTTTCTGGCTTCAATATTGGACCGTTTTTTTTTAATTCGTCTTTTTGGTCTCAAGTTGTATAATTTTTGTTTAAAGATCAACTGCTTGTTTGAAATTTAATTTTTAAGTGGTCATAGGTCCTGTCGATTTCGATGTTGCATCTTATGTAGAATTTTCCGCTGATTCCGAAAATCGAGGGTGTTTCTTCGAGAAATAGGTCAATTTTAAGATAATCGCATTTAAATTTTTTTGAATTAATCAAGTAGCCCGCTTATAATTTTATGATTCTTATCATTTTTCTTTCGCAGTCCTGTGGCATCTCCTGTAATCCAGCGACTTGGATGCTAGTTTTGGGTTGGATCTTATTCACCAGGCTGCCAGTGCGGTCCCACTCCCACTCCTCAGCCAGACTTCGATTACTTTAATTGTTAATGCGGAAGATGAACAATAAAAGAAAAAATGTCAGAGGAGTTGAAATGCACCAATTTCTACGTAAATGCTAAACCGGCGACAAAAATTTTGAAACAAAAGTGTTACTACTTAGCCAGGCGGAACTTTTTTTAATATATAAGTTTTCCATAAAAGTCAAAGATTTCGAAAATTCGAAGATAATATAGATGAGAAAAATCTATACAAGGTATAAGGTGTTGTTTTTCTCGAAAAGAGTTGATTTTATGGAAAAATATCAAGGTACAAAACTTACTATTTTGAATGTGCACTATAAATTTATCTGAAGCTCTTCATTAAAATTTATTTATTCATCAATTTAATGCAAATACTTAAATACATGAACTTTATTCCATGATATCATTGATGAAATATTGCAAAAGAAATAAAGTTAATAGTATGAAAAGGCACTAAAATAGTTGTTTTCTAAAATTACGGAAAAAACAATTATTATATAAACTAGGGGCAATTATAAATTGAGTATCGACTCTCAGCTTCTACCTGAGGTAGAAAGTTGTAATTAGGCTCAATAATTTCCATACATTTTTATTAATTAAATAGCTATGATAACAACTTTCTAAAATTTATGCTTTATTTGTTACAGCGCTTAATTTTTTTAAAGTAAAAAGTAGGTAGCGTTTATTACAGTATTTAAGAACCCCTTTTGAAAGTGCATGATACGGCGACCCAAAAGTTTTTCCACTGCCAAAGACGTCGGGCCGTAGACAAAGCATTTTATGGGCCCCTGTCTTGGCTTGAATGGTTTGTCTACTACTCTACGGCCCGACGCCTTTGGCAGTTGAAAAACTTTTGTGTCGTTTATTGTCGTATCATGCACTTTCAAAAGGGGTGCTAAAATACTGTAATAAATTCTAATACTTTTTACTTTTAAAAAAGTAAGCGCTGTCACAAATAAAGTAGAAATGTTACAAAGTTGTTCTCATAGCTATTTAATTAATAAAAATGTATGGAAATTATTGAGCTTGATTACAGCTTTCTACCTCAGGTAGAAGCTGAGATCGAGACTCAATTTATAATTGTCCCTAATTTATACAATAATTGTTTTTTCCGTAGTTTTAGAAAACAAATATTTTAGTGCCTTTTCATACTATTAACTTGATTTTTTGCAAGATTTCACTTATAATTACAAATTATATCATGAAATAGAGTTCATGTGTTTAAGTATTTGCATTAAATTGATGAATAAATAAATTTGAATGAAGAGCTTCAGATAAATTTATAGTGTTCAGTCAAAATAGTAAGTTTTGTACCTTGATATTTTTCAATAAAGTCAGCTCTTTTCGGAAAAAACGACACTTTATACCTTGTATAGATTTTTTTCATCTATATTATCGTCGAATTTTCGAAATCTTTCACTTTTATAGAAAATTTATATATTAAAAAAAGTCCAGCCTGGCCAAGTAGTAACACTTTTGTTTCAAACTTGTTGTCGTCGGAATAATACTTACGTAGAAATTGGTGCATTTCAATTCCTCTAACATTTTCTCTTTGATTGTTCATCTTCTGCATTAATAATTAAAATAATCTAAGTCTGGCTGTGAAACTTTATGTTCGTAAACATATATACCAGACGACCGCAAAAGAAAAATGGTGAAAATCATAAAATTATAAGCGGGCTACTTGATTAATTAAAAAAAATTTAAATGCGGTTATCTTAAAATTGACCTATTTCTCGAAGAAACACCCTCGATTTTCAGAATCAGCGGAAAATTCTACATAAGATGCAACATCGAAATCTACAGGACCTATGACGGCATAGATCTCAAAAAAATAAAATTTTCAAAATATAAAAATCTGTTTTTTAAAAATCTCGAATTGTAGAGAATAGAATAATAAAGCTTTTTTCTTCGAAAATTTTGTTGGTCAAACGTTTATTTTTAATAATAAAATCGAAATATTAAATCAAAGTTTCTCTCTGATTTAATTAAGTTTTAAAACTTAAATCGTTCTAACTAGGCTAGATATTATTGAAATAAATTCATATTTATAGGACGTATTTAAAATATTACAGCGACGCTAAGAATATGTGGAAAAGTTAAAAAAATTTTAACTCACTAACACATTCATATTTGGAAAAAGTACCCGGCGTCTTTCCGCGCTGTTAGCTAAAAGCGTCGCGAGAAGGCTGTCCTAACAGAGGCGGAGCAGGCCTTGCGACGCTTTAGCTAACAGTTTTTCCGAAAAACTTCATTCAACCTTTTTGAACCAATTACTCACTGGAAGTTTAGTGAGAAAAGAAGTTAACTAGATACTTTTTACCAGCATAACTAAGAAAGCTCAATTATTGACTTGACTCATTTTGTCTTATTTTTCAATGAATTCTCAGGAATCGCTATTATATTTTGAATAAGTTCTATTATTGTGAACTTATTTTAATAATATTTAGCCAAGTTAGAACGATTTAAGTTTTAAAACTTTATTACACCAGAGAGAAAATTTTATTTGACATTTCGCTTTTATGAATAAACATAAACGTTTGACCAAAAAAAAATCTGTTGGAAAACAAGTTTTATTTCCTATTCCTCCACAATTCCACATTAAAAAAAATAGATTTTTAGACTTTCACTATTTTCTTTTTTTGGGACCCGCGGACCATACTTTTAGGCGTGTTTGAACGTCGGGTTGGTTCTTGCACCCGATATCTAAATTTAACATTCTGTTACATATCAACCATTACATTTTTCGTTGACAATTCATCTTTTTGATTAAATTCGACTTTTTGCAACTAAAAATAAAAATATTTCCTTGCTTGAAATATCAACTATTATATTTTCCGTTTAGAATTCATTTTTAGTATAAATGATTTTAGTTGAACTTAAACTATTTTGTTCCGAAATTGATTATTTTGTTTGTCTTTTGAAAATTCTTCCCTTTTGCTTGAACACTCAACTATTTAGTTAATAATTCATATTTTTAAATCAAAAAATCATATTCTTAGGTCAAACATTGAACTATGTGGTTAGAAAAATTCAACTCTTTTCTCGAAAATTTCATGATTACTTTTTAATAAAACTATTTTTTTCAAGTAATCTTTTTTGTTTAAAATGCCTTTTTGGTTTGAAAATTACACTGGTTAACACTTCATTTATTTCGTTTGAAAATTCAACAATTTGGTTGTAAATGCTTCTTAGACGTATCATATTGAATTGAATGTGGTACCTTTATATGAATTTTTGTTGAAATAATTTAATTCCCGATAATTCGCATTTTTTCGTGAAAAATCACCCTTAGTGTCCTGTTTTGAGATTCAAATGTTATTATTGTATATTTCAGCTTTCATCTTAGGTGTTTATAAAAAGAAATCGATATATAATTTTTGAGTTGAAAAGGTACAACGGGCGTTCGTATTTTTGACGCCACCATGAGGGGCTCAATCTTTTTTTCACGTTCTGTAAAAAGTTACAAGATGCTGATAATCACCTAAATCCTCTACCATTATACAATCTTAAAGTGTACACAATAACTCAAAACACATAAAAAAATTTTTTTTTATTAGAAGAAATTTATGGTTTCTAAAAGGCTGCCACAAAATGGAATCACCTTGGCTAAAAAGGAACAAAAATTAAAGAAGTTGTTCTAAAAAAGACTTTAGTTGGCCCTCCGAAGATTCCCAAATTTTAAAGAGCCTTTTTCTAAAGAATCTATTTTCCGCTTTGCTCACTTTGATATTTTATCTAATTAATAACACACCTTTTATGTCAACTCACACATGTAATAGAACTCTGACGGCCATAATTTATTTAAGAGACTATTAATGCTATTTTTAGCATCAGAATATTTAATTTTGAAATTAAGAAGCTCATTTTATACCAGGAAATATCGGACCAAAATGTTAAAGTTTAGGTGCAGCCTCTGGGATATGGAAAACAAGATATTATTAGGTTGTTATGGGTCCCCATAGGAGCATTCAGGATGCTCATACAATGCAAACTTGTGTCAGTGTAACCTAGCATGTATGCGCAAGTCTGAAACAAGATGGGTATGCTAATAATGTTGAATCCGAGTGGGGCCCGTACACAGAATCGCACTCGCATTAGGAAGTTTAACTCCGAATAATTTGCCTATTAACATTTTCGGGTCACGTTCGCATATTTAACCTTTCGCACATTTAAAGCTGGCTCCAAACTCTCCATGCTTATTTATCCTGCGTTCGTTAATCAATTTGAGAGGCAAGAGGTTATAGGTGTCATGTAAATTACTATATTTATTATATCCATTCTGTTCCAGTATACTAGCTGCACGTGGATTATTCCTTATGATTTTTAAAAAAAATTTTCCAGTCCTGCTCTTCTTTGCGACGGATTGTTACACAAAGCTTAAACCCCCCTAGGTGACGTTACAAATACAAATATCCTACTCGCCTTGTAAGAATTATATAATAATTTACATTTTTATGTAATTATGTAAGAAGAAATTATGTAAGGCTCTTGTAAGAAACACAAAAATAATATTTAAACAGAGCCAATTTGCAATTTCAAAAAAATAGGAGGACTTTCATCCAAAAAATTTATTTTTCATTTGACCGAGTCCATTTCAAATCAGGCAGGTTCTACACTTAAAGTCGCAGAAACTCTTAAAAAATAATTTTTTTTAAAATATTTTTTTTTTAAATTAGGTGATACCTATTTTTGCGAATCGTGAAAGAATTAAAAAATTAGCGTAATTTAATTTTTTTCCTTCAATTTCAAAAGATCCCAATTTTTTCTTTAAACTTATATAACTTTCGTCCTCATTGAGATATTAAGTAATTTTCCTATGATAGTAAAAGTTAATTTAAAAGAAAGCAAAAAACATAAGTGTTGTTTTGTTTTATTTTGCGAAAATTGACCTTCAATATTCTCCTAAAAAGCCTGATTTTCTTTTCAAAAATAACATATTTACGACTTCAAGTGTAGAACCTTCATGATTTAATTAGTGTTGATAATTTATTTTTTATTTTTATCCAAAGAGACAAATTTTAAACTATACATTTAAGGTTTCTAGAACAAAATATGGGTTTTTAACAAAATAGTTGAATTCTCAACCTACAAAGGTGTATTTTCAACATAATAGTTTAATCAAAATGCGCATTTTATCAAACAAAGTGTAGAACTTACGACTAAATAGTTGCATTTCAAATTAAATATTTAAATTTTTTACAAAATCGTAGAATTAAACAAAAAATTAATAACCATACAGTTACAAGGATCCATACAGATTAATTTTTAGACGGCTAATGAAGATGAGTGTAAAAGAATAGTTTAACTTTTAACAAAATAGTTATACTTTTAACAAAATAGTAGCATTTCCTATTATATTGATGATTCTTTAAACAATGAATTTTTAATTTAAAAAATGCCGTCAAAATAGTGAAAATAATGTAATTATTTATAAATAAAGGGTTACAATCTTAGAATAAAATAAATTTATAGTTACCATATTATTTTCAATATAAAATTATTGAAATTTCAAGTCTAAATATATGGCATTTTCAACAAAATAGTTTAATTTTCAAACAAAAAGTTTAATTTTCTACCAAAACTGATGAATTTTCAGCAAAAGAATTGAGTTTTTAAATCTGAAAGTAAATTGGTTCAGCTTTTGATTGGCGGTCGAAGAAATAATTGATTTGATTTTCATCAAGTCTAATATTTAATTTCAAAAATTAGTTCAATTCTCAATCCAGAAGATTAATTTTCTTTACAAAAAAATACGAATTTTTAACAAAATATATGAATTTCCCATCAAATAATTTATGTTTTATCTAAAAACGCTTAATTTCTAATCAAAAATGAATTTCTAAATTTTAAGTTTAAAAAATTTATTTTATAACTCTAAAAAAACACGAGTTTTCCAAAAATAGTTAAAATCTTCAACCAATAAAATAAATTGTTAACAAAGTAATTGAATTTTTAACCATAAAAGATGCATTCCTAATAAAACCCTGATAGATAAATTTTCAAATCGACAAGATTATTTTCGGCAAAAAATTTTAGCTAAAGTTTTAGCTCAGAATATT
>NC_046660.1:78179931-78194177 GCF_010883055.1 Belonocnema kinseyi | reverse complement strand
TCTTCAGGTTAGGGAACAAGTAATAGTCGCTGGGGACCAGGTCTGGTGAATACGGTGGCTGAGGAACCAATTCGAAGCCGATTTCATGCAATTTTGCTTGTGGAACGAAGCATGCATGAACAGGCGCATTGTCGTGATGATAAAGCGGTTTTTTCTTCTTAAAATGCGGTCGTTTTTCGGCGATTTCGATTTTCAATCGGTCCAATAATGATGAATAGTATGCTCCGGTTATGGCTTTACCTTTTTCAAGATAGTCCACAAATATTATGCCATGTGCATCCCAAAATACGGAGGCCATAACCTTTCCGTCCCATTGTTGCATTTTTGGACGCTTCGGAGCTCTTTGGCCCGGTGGAACCCACTGTTTGCCTGTTGCGTTGACGCAGGAGTGTAGTAGTGGATCCAGGTTTCATCCATGGTTATGAATTGGCGCAAAAACTCGGTCGGCTTACGCGAAAATAATGCCAAATTCTGCTGGGAAGTTGTCACACGAATTCGTTTTTGGTCCACTGTGAGCAAATGCGGCACCCATCGCGCGCAGAGCTTCTTCATGGCCAAAACTGAATGCACGATATTGCCCACACGTTCCAATGATATGCCGACAACATTAGCTACCTCTCTCTATTTCACTTTGGGATCATTCAACATCATATCATGGATTTTTTCGACATTTTCTGGTGTAGTGACCTCTTTTGGGCGCCCAGATCGTTCAGCATCAACTGTGCTCGTACGGCCTCAACGAAACTCGGTAAACCACTTATGAATCGTTCCAATCGACGGTGCAGAGTCCGGGTAATACTTATCCAGCTTGGCCTTGGTCTCGGATATCGTTTTCTTGCGAACATAGTAGTGTTTGATCGAAACTGGAAACTCAGATTTTTCCACATTAAAAAAAAATCGGAGGTTAGTCGCTTCTCAGTGCGATAACTTGTAAGTGCGTAAACATAAATTGCTGAAGTTTTGACAGACGTCATTTGAAGGATCAAACTCGACGAAAATGGTTCACATTAGTGAATACTAATGCCATCTCTTAGAATTTTTAGGTACTTATCAGACTTATATATATATATTTCAAACAAATGGTTCATTCATGAACCATTTAGTAGAAATTGTAACCAAATAAATGATTTCTGGACCAAACATTCAATAGTACATTTTTAAACTTTAATGAATTAACTTTCAAATAAAAATTGACGAATTTTCTCATTAGATTATATTCATTCAGTTCGCATTAAAGGAAGAAAAACACGAGAAAAGGACAAATTTCTTGAACTCTCAAATAAAATCACTAATTATAATTTTTGCATACTTCCCAAATGTAATGTAGTATTCAAATATAGTTTTTATAAACACAAAAAATCTTCTGATCGAACAGAATGAAGTCACGAATAAAGAAAACAAATTGTTATTCAATCTTCATAAATTGATTCACTAACTTATAATTAATGCAGCTTTAGATGATATTAAATTCTGATATAGTAGGTGCAATTAACGTGGAATTTTTTGCACAAATGAGAAATATTTTATATTGCTTTTCTTCTAAGGAACTTGAGAAAGTTTGTAAAGTGGGAATGGTCGGATCTATCTTTCGCAAAATGTATCTGACAGGTAATTTGACTGTAAATTACAGCGGGAAAGAGTTTTTGTGAAAATCATCCCATCCGAAAGTTTTAATCGGAATTATTGTCGTATAGATAAAGTGGCTTTATGAATTTCAGAAAAACATATTGACGAAAGAATTAAATTAATTACTGTTAAGGTTTGCAAATAAGCAATTACTATCAGATCATCTAAACGTATACTGTTTTTCTAATCAAATAATGTTAAAGAATAATAAAATCGATTCGACTATATTTTTTCGATTTATCTAGAGTGTTTCCGGTTAATCAATGTTCATCCCTTGATTAAATGATTAAATGATTGTAAAATTTCAAGTGTGAAATAAAATAAAACAAAAACTTAAAGCCTTTAATTCTCCATGCTAAAGGCTTAAATGTTCCTAAGCCCTATTTCGTAAAGTTCTCAGGTTTGATCTTTTTAAACTGAAGCACCTTCATGAAATGAAACATGTTCAAAACTTAAATTTCAAAATAGTCGAAAACAAAATTTCAGTAGGATTAGGTCTGAAATGAGGATTCTTTATAATTATCTTATACTGCATATTATAGGGAAAACTAAAGAAATTTTGGCAACCATCTTATGATACCGACTGTCAACCTGGCTAGTAATACTATCCACGTGACTTCTCAAATTATTTCACTTTAAGACACTTATTCTGCATAATACCTTGAAAAAATATGAATAGAAAAAAGTATGATTATTCCAGTGGAATATATAAAATATTCGATTAATTTGAATAAGGTTTTAAAAGCATTCTATCCTCCACAGTTTATAATAATTTGCAGTCTTATTTAATCTTTTAATGGATTTCTCCATGTATTGTATCCTTTCTATCGCTTACGACTATCCTGAACTATTTTAATTTATGTAAAACAATTTCTCAATGAGGAGAAATCGGACAAATTATTTTTGTCATCTGTTTTAAATAAAATATCAGACTTTTATTTCAAATAAATAAAAGTGTCCATATCGATACATTAAATTGACATCCCGGCACGGCTTTTCGTATGCTAAAATTAAATGTCAAATACATAAAAGAAGACTTAAAGTTTAAAAACAATCAGAGTTAAAAAACATAAAAAGTAAAACAATAGAAACTAAGAGAAAAGTTTAACTAACATAAGTAAAATATATTATTTGTACTCTACAAATTGAAAAGAAAGAATTAATTGTTTTATAGTGTAAAAAAACAGCGATATAAAATTTAATAAGACATGTAACGTCAATTTATTGAGTATTTATAAAACGATTTATAAAACGACTAAATGTGATCAAATTGTTTGTAAAATTGTTGTGGTATAATTTTTCACCCTCTTTTTGTGAAATAAAAGCTAAATACCACAAACACTCACAGTATGTAGAAACTATATAGTTAAACGATCACAAAGATAGATACAAATTAAAATGTCAGTCATCTAATGAGCGTGCTAGAAAGCTTGAAATCCAAAACAAGTTAATAATTCAAAAGACATTAGTGATAATCCTTGAAATTTCATCTTTCACTTTGCAATTTGACACAATCATCAGAATATTTGTTTATAAAAGTTGATTGCACAAGCTTTCGTTTATAAGCCATATTTTTTTTCGTCAGTATTTTTATATTTTTATACTAGAAATCAATCAAAACCAATTTATTATCAAAATAATCAAAATTGAATTGTCAATCCATATTTCATAAGATACATGTCGATGATGTGTTCACAATAATTCCCAGTGATATAATTAATGTATTTGTGGAAGTTCTCAACATGGTCGAAAACTGAAGAAAATAACACCTTCAATTTTTTTATATTTGTCCATTATAGAAACTGAAAATGAAAGTTTCACCACGAATTGGTATAGAAAGCCCACATCATCATATCAATATTTGAACTTTAATTCTTATAATGTTTTCCCAAAAAATTGTTTTAATTAAAAACTTGATTGACATGGAGGTATTTAATTAAGGCATGGCAACTTTCGGGTAGAAAATTTTAAGTTTATGAAAGCATTGCGTCAATTAAATGATTATCCAATTCCGCTTATTGAAAATGTATTTAAAGACAGGGTTTATGAAATTCATAAATGTCAAATAAAAATAATAAACGAAATGTTTAGATGATCACAATAGAAATAACAAAGTTTTAACTCATCCCTATATTCAAGGGTCATCTGAAAGAATGAGCAGTCCTCTGAAAAGTTAAATATCAATGTTTCCTTAAAAAATATTCATAAAATAGAAGATTTTTTTTATTAATAAAAAATATAAGCATGCAACAGAAAACCTATCAAATGAAGTTTACTTGATAAAATGTACTGATAGCAAAAAATTTTACATTGGGACACAGGCAGGAGATTGAAGATATGCATAGCTGAACACAAAAGAGATTGTGTAAATTGTAACAATAATACAGATCTTTGGCAACATGCATATACATGTAGCTACTTCTTCGATTTTGATCATAAAAATATTAAAATATTACTGAATTTTCATAAAGATATATTCTGATAATTTTGTCTACTAGCAAAATTAAGGATGTCATATCGACAATTATTACTAATTCATTTTAAAATAATGACATCTTTTGAATGTCAAGTGTTTGGACGCGCTCATTAGATGACTTACGTTTGAGTTTGTCTATATTATGATTTTAGTTTGATTTAACCTTTAAACTGACACAGAGCCGTGTCGAAACATTGGTTAATTGTGTGGATATAGACACTTGCACTTATTTGAAATAAAAATTTGATATTTTATTTGAAACAAATGAGCAAAATAAATTTTCCTATTTCTCCTCATTCAGAAATTGTTTTAAATCCCTATCAAGATTATTTGTTTGTAGATTATTTTATTTACATTTGAATTTGAAACAGCCCTTTTTAAGTTCCACTGTATTGATTAATCATCAAAATAATTCCGACTTTACTGATTTGCACATTAAAAATCCAAGATGGAAAAAATGAAAATTATGTTTTGTAGTTGCAAAGGACAGAATTTGGTTAGAATACATAGACATGGTAGATTTAGCATAAAATATAGTATGGAGTCTTGAAATTATAGAGAGTTATGAATGAAGCAGTTGTAGTAGTAAAATTTTTATCAGGAACATAATATGAATTCTCTTTAACGCTCGTGTTTTATGAAAGATCCGGTTTTTACTGTAATTAAAGTAATGACCAGGCACTTACAGGTTTAAATGCCACCCATATGTATACCTAACAACCCGATAATATTGCAATTACGCGAGAAAACACTAAAAATTCTTGAATATCAAAAGACCAACAGTTTGAATTGAAAACGTTATGCGGCGGTTATGAACAGATTCAACTAAAGCTTATACACAGTGTTTCAACAAATTTATATTAAAGTGATTTGACAATAACTTGTAAGTGGACTGAGCTTGGATTAATGTGATCCAATTAGAAAGTTTTAGTCACAGGTATTGAAAAATATTAAAATGAGATGTTTGAGTATTTTAATGATCGAAGGAGCATATTGCAATTGCATTCGGAACGTTGCTTGGAAACCATTCTAAGATCATTAAACCATGGTCGTACATGATCACGTAAAACCTTATTTGTGCAATTCTTAAGCATTCTCGATTATAATCCCTTATTTGGAAACTACCATTGAAACCTGACTTTCTCTCTCGGATCACCTAAAACAATACCAATGAACAGGATTATAACCTTATCTGGATGGCCAGTAAGGCAACTAACCACAATCTACTTTTTTAAGGTTGTGGCGCTGGCTGACATCTACTTGTTTCCAATTTGTGGATGGTCGAATGCGCGCTAAGAGACCAGTACACAGCAAGAAGAAGTCGAGGCCTTTATTCGAAATGATAAAATTTTAATCTATAGGACCCAATTAAACTCGCACCCTTCCGCACAAGAATACGCCACATCCTGAATGCGTTTCAGAGCTTTTCCTTTCCGATACCTAGCATCTTCTCTAACTAGTTTGAGGACCATTTGAGAATAAAAGCGTGGAACACGATTTGTTTCGCACGCTACGGTCCGAGTTGAATGATTCGACAGACTTGTGGAGTCGATTTCAGAGCAATCTATGCAGCAGTCAACCTTTTGGTATAGGCCAGGGCTAATATTTCATTATATTCTATTGAGTATAAAGTAACAATACGTTGTTCCTTAATACCCAGCGGTAGTCTGTCATTAATTTATCAACAATATTTGATTTCTTCGCCATCTACAACTCGGTTTCTTGAAAAGTATAACTCTTAATTAAAGGCTTCCTCTCAGGTATCAATTTTCTTTTGGAGAGCAAGAAAAGACAAGCAGCACAATGTCATCAGAATAGACTAGTGGAAGAACTTAATCAAATGACCAATTGCGATTTCCCTCAGGCTCCCTTTCTTGTAAATTATGCACGTAAGGATATACCTTAGGAAAAGTAGATCTCCGTATTCACCGAGATTCCCCTTAACAGAAATTCCAGATAATCCCGGTCTATCTCTGTAAAAGCCTCTGAGAATTTCACTGAAACACCATCCTAAGCGAGGGCTTTCTCCGTTTTACATTCACTTGTGGCAGCTGCTATTTCGGATTTGGTGATAGGGTGATAAAAAAGGGCGCGTATTTATGACCTAGCAAGGTCAAGGCTAATTAAATAAAATTCATGGATCCTCTCATAAAAAAATAGGAGTGGATTATAGTTTTGCATCATTTTCAAGTGTGCGATACTATAATACTTGATGAGATACTAGAATACTAGATGAGAGAGAAATATTGAATCAAAGAAAAAAGTTAATTACTTTAAAACGTTAAAACTAAAAAATTGTATTATCAATACAGAATGAAATGATTTTTGAAATCAATAAGGTTATAATTAATATAATTAATTCACTAACTTCTTTCTGATTGCTATTCTGAAAACTGAAGCTTAACGAAATTTGTATGTGTCTATCTCAACATGAATCCGCAGTCATACCGGAATTAGATGTTTTGAATTTTGGCGAACCTAACGACAAAACCTCTTGCTCCCTGCAGCTACCCAAGTCCGTAGTTTAACAGACGCCCACTAGGGCTAAAGCGGATTCACTCATGCAAAATTCATGCCAAATCAACGTAAATGTATAATTTTGGCAAACTTGTAAAGTACATAGTATCTTGTAGTAAGTGACAATATCCCAACGCTAAATTAATAGACATACTGCATTATAGTTCACCTAAATTTTTTCTAATATAACATCTATAAACTATGATGTTCATAATATAATGTGTATGTGACATTGAAAATAAATCTGATAATGAAAAAAACGTAGAATGTAGAACACTGTTTCACCTAATTCCATTTTAGGTAGATAGTAGGAGAACCTAATTACCACGATAGCTATATTCTCGTGATGTCCGTAATAATGCGCATTTTCTTATTTCGAGCATTTCATCAGAAATATAATTTTCCCTAAATGAAACTACTTTTCCGAAAACCGTTATTCTCTTTAAATTATTACAATTGGAATTTTCCAAAGATTTTCCAGAACTTTGCATGTGTTCGGGCGTAAAGGTGAATCAAGGTGAATCACGCACCCTTTTGAAACGGAAGTCCGATAAACAGGGACGTTTGCGATCGTAAAAGGTTATTTTCGGTAGATTAACGCTCTTCCGTTGAATATAACAACCATCTCGTATCGTCCTTCACATCCAACTGCTTTTGATAATTTGAACAATTTTCTAGAATAAGCTACAATTTTTTAATTTTATTAAAATAAAAATATGTATGCATCATATATTATTTCGCGAAATATGAACAATTAATTAAAAATTTTAATTAAATATTCCTTCAGTTTTTATATTGAGTTTTTTCCTCGAAAAGGGTCTTCTGTTTTTCTCTTCTGGAAATCGAAACACGGAACTTTCGATTGCCGGTCGAATGCTTTCCCTTAAGCTACTAGAGAGCTCAAAAGAGGAATCCTTTTTTAGAAATACACGCATTATCTGTATTATCATCAGAGGATAACATAAATTATTAACGTCATTTTATACTAGATGGAGCTATGAATTAAAAACTTTTTAAATTAAACTTTGTTTTAAAAACAGATCTTCTTCTTCGCTCTCTGAAAAGCACCCGATCAGCAATTGGAAGTTCGGTAGTTCGATTCCAGCGGAGCAAAGGAGATCTTTTTTCACAAAAAATGTAATCACGAAATTTCATACATTTCTCCATCTAGTATAAAAAAAACGTTAAGAATTTATTTTATTCTCTAATGAAAATAGAGATATCTTTCATACTTAATATTGACATCTAAAATAATTCTACTTGAAGTATAAACTAGACAAACTACAGAACTTAAAGCGTTGAATTTTTTATTAAAATATTCGGAATGTGTATGCACACCGAAACTATTTGATATAACCTCGCAAAAATTCGAAGATACATGAAAAACGAAAAATATTATTTTCGAAAACTAAATTTAGAAAAAGGCTGAAAAGGATGTTACTACCAGTCATCCATCAGACGACGGGAAGACATGCTTGTGGTGCAGGTTTTTTGTAACTTCCGGGAAACCCCTCTTTAATAATTGAAATAATGATTGATATTCATTATCGGTTTTTATCATAGATTTTAGGAAAACCTGACTTCATTTTGTTCCCTAATTCATAAATATATATAAAATCAATAGTAATTGAATAATTGATTATTTGTTTTACTATACCAACCAATACTTTGGCCCACGAACAACATTAATGTCCTTTCCGACAAGGTGGAATTTTTATTTCTTTTTCTAAAATATTCTGAATGTTCGGAACAAATCAGCTTTCCCAGCCTCATAATGTTACAGGTAAATTAGAATTAGAAAATTTCCCGCTCCTAGAAACTGCGATTCTGTAAAAAAGGCATATAATCCTCGATTAATCATGCACCGACTTAATAATAATTCAAATAAACTTGGCGTTTCAAAATTATTCTGAATAAATGAAAATGTTTTTTGAGTGTAACCTACCAAGAAGTATATAATTTTTCGAATGCTCGCTATACAGTTCTATAATACGCATTTTTCCAATGCAATGAAACCCACGAGTTTTATTTAAGAAATTAGAGGCATGTTAATTTGAAATTGGTAGGTGTCAATCATTTTATAATTATTTTATTTATAATTAGGCGGAACGTTATTTTTTACTTTTGTTAGTAACAAGAAAACTTGCTTGTACGTGGGACAAAATGTTATGTACGATATATCAGGAACCCAAGTACTCATAAAATGAGCAATTGAGAACAAAAGAAAACACCTATGACAAAGTGGTTCTCAGCAGTTTTATTGTTATGGCTACTTTGGAAAATAAATGAGATTCTTAGGACTGATAAAAAAATGAATTCATTAAAGTTAAATTCGCCTTATAAGCAATTAAGATTACAAGGAGATCGTCAATGAAATTTCTAAAACTTTAAAAATAAAATACATCGAAATTACTTTCCGTTATTAATTTTGAAAAATTATCAACTTCGAAAATATTAGGTACACTTAGCAAGATATAAGATGTACCGGCAAATATATAAGGCAATCATCTTTCGCTAAAAAAAATAGTTATAATCCTTGACCTTTCGAATTCAGGTCATTGTAATAACACAGTTTACATTCACAAACATATCAAAATAATTAAATCTGTATCAGCGCATGTCAATTCTGCCGTAACAACTAGAAAGATACACAAGTGACATTACCGCGTAGGACGACTTTTTCTTTGCCAAGCTCAAGAGAATCACTCTTAGCGGCAATGTCACTTACGTATCTGTTCAGTTTGTATGGCAGAATTAAAGTTTCGATTTATATTATCTGTTGGTCCAAATATTTTTCTTTTTAAATACACATAAAAAATGCGTGTAGACAAAAAAGATAATTGGAAGTTCTTTAAGGCTCATAAAACTCATATCCTTTATTTTATTTAGATTATTTCATCATTTATTTCCGGTAAGAAAAAAAACTTGTTTATCAATTTTATTAAGAATCGTCAATATTTGTCAGTTCAAGTTAAAGTGAAAAAATTTTCGTCACAATTATACATAGAATACGAATCAAAATTTAATTTTCAAATTCCACTCCTATACTTCTATTTTATAAAGTCCCAAAAAAACCCATAAATGAAAAATTTAGTTTCCGAGATTCAACGCAGATTCTCTTTATCATCAGTTTCTTTTTAGGTACAAAAATGTTTCTAATAAATATGTTATTATTTTATATTGATAATCATATGTTTCAATTAAATTTTTAAGCAACCTATTATTGTTTACAGTAATTTTCACTTATAATAGATTCAGAACGTGGCAGTTGTCCCAAAGTTGTTTACTCTGCCCACTTTTCGATTAGATTGAGGTTCTAAATTATCTTACAAAACTAATTGCTTAAACAAAGTATTATTATTATTAATACTATCAATAATATCTTCAAATAATTCTAGAAAGATGCATTTTTTCGAAATATTTAACTTTTTTTAATCTTTTTTAACTCAGAGCAAAGTATTCATAATTGCAATTAAATAAACATAATTTTTAAAACAAATTAATATTGTTCACTATTATCGCTTCCTACATGAACTCAACACAATTTCTTAAACATATCATTATTACTTATAACTTTCTCCGACTATAGTAATGCTAGATACTTGTAGTTTTTTTTCAACTTTCACTTATTTTTTCACTTTGTACTTAGTAAAATAAAAATTAATATAGGTTAACAAATATAATGATTTAAGAAATTCATTATTGTTTATAAATATTTTTTCTTAGAGTAATGCTAGAACGTTGCGGGTTTTTCTGAATTTTCTAGGATTTGTTGAATTTATTGTACGAACTAATAATAAATAATAATTTGTTTTAATTAATTATAATCTCCCTCTGATTGAAAAGTAGACAAAAAGTGAAAACAATTAGAAATAGATACAATTATCTAGCATTATCCTGAATGAAAAATATTTGAAACAATAATAAATGAATTAAAAAATGTTACTTTACATTTAATTAATCATTGTCTTCCTGTAACTAAAAGATTTTAAAAATTAAAAAATTTGGGAACATCCGCAACTTTCTAATTTTATTCTGAGAGAAAATTGCTATTAGCAATAATAAGTTGTTAAAAAATTAAGTTAAATATTTAACTGGCAATAAAAAGTAATACAATATGCAATAGATCCTATTTTTATGTTATAAAAAACCAATAAAAGATCATACTTAGTGTCGAATCTCATTAAACCCAATTTATCACGTATTGTTTTTTTGGACTCCCATCAAACAGAATTTTGTGCATGATATTTATAGAGTAATTATTCATTTGTATTATATAGCTTATTGTGAAGAGAAATGTTTACTAATTTTTAAATTTAAAAAGAACGCATTTATTTTTTTCGTGGATTCGAAGAAATTTGGGGACAATTCAAATGCAAATTCGGAAAAAAACTTAATAATTCATTTATGTGCCACCCTGTTATACAAACATAGGAAAAAACCAAGGTGTGCTTAGATCAAAATGATAATTTTAAACAGACAGTATTAATATTATCCGCTTGCATTAAATCTGGACACATGTAACTACTTACACTCCGATTAGGCTTTTGTCGTTAAAATATAATCTTTTAAGAAAAATAGTTCAAGAATATAAATTTTTAAATGTGGCGGAAAAAATGTCTATGTAGTAATAATTTAGCGTATGACAATTTTAATAAAAATGCAGTAAAACCTGGATATAGTGTTCCTGGATTTAATATTTCTGAGAATTGACGCCGCGCGATGGGGATAGGTGAGAGCCGCTGCGGAAGGCTCTGTGGTGCTCACTTAAGCGTCACAAAACAGAGGAACAAACAAGGAAGATAAAAAACAGGAGAGACAGAATAGTTCCGAGACTCTGGATTGAATGTCACGCTTTATCCCAAAATCGACATTAAATCCAGGTTTGACTGTACTCAGGTGTTTTTCTTGTACAAAATAAAACGGCTATCATAATATTATATAATGATTTGCCGGAATTACTTGAATTCTCTAATAATCGTTTTTAAAGGTTTCGATTTACACTTAACTTGGAAAACACTTAATCCTAAACTTTTACCAATCTCGAATCTAAAATTGAACTGAATAGTTCATAATAGATCAATAGCTAAAACTCTAATTAATAACCTTACAATGAAATTTAAATCTTTGTACGTTTGTGTAAAGATTTGATCCCGCAAAAAATCTTTGATCTATTTTTATATTAATTTGTCAAGTGTTTGCAACGTTTTCATCTAACTTCAGATAAAAAATATATCTGGGATTTACTGTGCCAAGCTCGGATCAAAGATGAATCTTCGGGACTTAGTGTTCTGAAAGGAAAGGAAAGCGACTTATTTCTGGAGAATTACACACTAATGAACAATAGATTTATATTTTTATATCTTATTTCAAAATCCGTTTGTTTTATGTGAGTTTTATTTTCAGAACAATTTGAAGTTGAAGGTCACAATATGCTAAATTCAGTTCGTAAATCGCAGGTAAATGTCACGTTTTCCTATGATAAAATAGGGGTTTACTTACTCTTCATAAAGTGATTGACGCACGACACTATTAGCCGATCACTTTATCCATTAACTTGTTTACCCGTGCATTAGCCACCATCAACCTTGACTTTTACGTCATTTCTTTATAAATGCGAAATTGCTGATGATTCACAGGACAATTTTTTCAAAGAAAGTTTATTTAAACTAAAAATAATTCAAAATAATTTATATATTTTTTTGAGAATAAATCATAAACCTTGATGATTTTATTTATTCATCATTTCAAAAACTGTTTAGTAATATTGTGTTGCAAATGCCACACATTATGAATCCTGAAAGATTGAGAGATTTGCATAATATTGAGGGTTTATATTAGGACATTAACGTACGATTTATTATAAAAACATATAAATATTGTATTCAATAATTATTAAACGTTATATAACTCACAAATTATTCTTTCAACAATCACAATAAAAAATTTTAAACTATCGTAATAACGCCCCAATTTAGATTTTCCACGGAAAGAAACGGTTTCTATAAAATTGATATTTTGTCGTTTCCATGGTGTCTTCACATCGAATGGATTTTACACATTTTAAGCATAAACTCTTAGAATAATCTGTACGAGGTTTAATATACATGTGTGTGAAGCAAATATGCACTACCGCTACTGAAATGTAACATACATTGGTGTAGTGAATTTAACATACATGTGTATTAAATTTAATATACAGGTCAGTATAGCAATGTGCGTGAAAACTCTTCGTGCTTTAATTACTTTAAATATTGTCAAATATTCTCAATTAAATTATTAATCTAGAATTTGTCGGCTGAATTGTTATTTATTATGAAAGTGCAATGTGCGGATAAAACTTTTTCCTAATTTCGCTCTAAATAGTCCAAATTTAAGGCGAAGACAGTTAAATGTAGGTTAGGTCTGTTATTTATTTGCTTAATTGAAGTTTTTGAAGGGAAATTCAATTTTATTTCTGGTTAACAGGAAGACGGTATCATTTTTCATTATTTACAATCGAAAATTACTGCTAAACTTATTTTGAATTTGCGAAAAATGGAATTATCTGATTTTTCTTGTAAGTGATTAACATAAATGTATATGAAATTTATTATAGTCGCCCTTAATGGCGATTTCATATGCTTGATATATTAATTTTAATAAACATGGGTATATTAAATTTAATATTATTTTTAACAGTGTAGAAGGCATGGATGTTCAGTAATTTACGGTTTTGTGTACCTCCGATTCCAGTACGAAGGCTACACCTAGATTATCCATTATTATTTGAGAGACGACACTTAGTCTTCATTTTGAATGATTTAATATTTACTGATTTCAGCGAATAAAATATTTCACAAAAAGAGAAACCATTTTTTTGGTTATTACACAGAAATGGTGTAAGAATAAAGAACATCAGTTGTTATTGATTCTTAGTAAATTGATTTAATTACTTATAATTAGTCCAGCTTTAAAAGGCTTTTAAATTCTGCCTGAAGCAAGTGTAATTGAAGTGTCATTTTATGTATAAAATGAGAAACAATTTAAAAGTAGTAGAGAAAATTTTCAAACCAGCAATGGTTGGATCCATCTTTATTCAACTGTATCGCACAGGTACACTATTTCACTGTAACTGGGAAGCTGAAAGAATTTGATTAAAATTAACATATCAGAAATTTCCATTCGCCTATATTGTGGTAGAATGACTGACTTTGTTAAATTGTAGAATGAAATATTAATGAAATCATTGAATAAATTGCTCTATATCTTTAAAAAAACACAATTTTCGGACTACCTATAAATGTTATGATTTTTCCAACAATTAATCAATTAATTTTAATAACCAATAAAAAATATTGCACCTGCTTTTTTCCTATAAATGTCTAGAAGGTTTTCATAAATGAGCTACTGAGTGCAAATAATGAATTATTGATCAATAGCTACGTTTGTGACCGGAAATTGTTGTTTCCGGTGTATTAATGCTCTTCCGTTGAAAATAACATCCATCTCGTCTTTTATATCGAAATGCCTTTGGTAAATTTGTATTGCCTATTTAATCCGCCGGAATTATCTGAAATATTCAGGACATTTGCGCACAGACCACAATGCGAAATCTGCTATGGTTGTTTAATCCTTTTCCCTTTTT
>NC_046660.1:78176209-78179831 GCF_010883055.1 Belonocnema kinseyi | reverse complement strand
TTTGAAATTTATTTGTCTCATTGCATAATTTTTCGTCATTTTTTGAGGTTATGGCTCAACCATGACGTGATGGGTGATTTTTAATACCGAATTTGAATTCAGCGCCCCAAAATCCATAGGAATACGTGTATCTTGTGACCAGATCCGCACACTTTTTTTTTTGCGTGGCTGTGTTATTATAACAAAAATGTGAATTAACTAAAAAATTTAGATGCTCTCTGAAAGAAGTTTACCATTCGAAAACTACATCACGCTTCCACGTGGGTGGGTGAAGGTTTTGTGACTATTTATGACCTAGCGTGGAGGGGGTGAATAATAAATCACACATAGAATACATAAATGTAAAAAAAATGTTAATGCATTAAGAAATGAAAATTAGTGATTTTATTTTGAAAGTAAAACATTTAATCAAATACTTCAAATTATTTTACTACTGCCCTCTTTACCCCTTTTTTTGGAATTCCTTTTTCTCTCGTTTTCAAGAAACTTCCCGCTTTTCGGTTTTTTAGCTTATGTAAAAAATAAACTGAAAGCCCGTTGTAGAAATTGCAACGGTTGGCCCTAATACAACAAGGCTTCTGCTCGGATCCCGGCCGGGCTACCCCTGGCTGGGTTTCATGGACGGGAACTGGGTGGGAGCTGGTCGGTCTACATTTTTCTCGAATCACGTAGTCTGGGGCCGGCCGGTTACTGGCCGGGTCAACCCTGGTTATATACCATGGTCGGGAGCCGGCTGGGCACTTGTCAGGTTAATGTTTTTGTAGAAATTACACATTTTTTAAGAGCCGTGGTATTGTCAAAGACGTAATTATGGATGCTAGATGAATTACTATTTGCAAATTATAATTTAAAGATTTATTAGATCAGTGAAACAAAAATGAGCTTTTTTAAATTCTTTTAAAAAACAGATAAAATTTTGTTGAATAATTTAACATTTTAAATTAAACTATTATCGAATCTCCTATGTGCAACAACAAAAATTAGGCAATTTTTATAAACTTCTCTATATTCAGACCATGTTTAGCCTGTAAAATTTCAAATTTACCGCCATATATAGCGTCTGCTGTGCATAGACACTCAGTAATTTTCAGTTTCGTACCTGGAACGAGAATGCTTCTTGCACTCATGTCGCGTCGTCTCTTCGAAGTTCGCAAATAAAATCGAGACTCGTAGTTAAAATCAACCTTATTTCAGTAATTAGTTTGAATCCCCCACTTAGTGCGCGAATAATTATTATTTTGAATTAAAATATAGTCTTGTGTATATAGTTTTTACTGTCTTCCTTCCAAACTTTAAATCACCACGTTGCTTCCAAACTGCTATGAGATTCTATCATCAGGGAATAAAATTCGACTCTAATTTTCTTGCCCGAATTGGTTCACTTGATTTGACTTTTAAAGTTGACCGGAATCTTTACGATGAGCCTTAAAAGACAAAACAAGTTACCAATTTCTCGCCTGAAGCAACATTTCTTAACCGCTTTTTGACAGGATAACCGACCGGATCCCGGCCGGTATTGAAGCCGGTATCCGACCAGTTTATCGTGACGTTTTTAGCTGGATCCCGGCCGGATTCCCCGACCAGCGCCCGGCTTAAAGCGGGGCTATCCGGCTGGGACTAGGCCGGATCCCTGATTGGATTCCTACACGGGAGAACACAATATGAAAAAATAAGTATTTTTTATTTAAAGTTTATTATTTTCAATTAAAATGTCTAATATTATATTTTATGGTTCAGAACCTATATTAATATAACAAAATTGGTTTTAAAAAAAATTTTAGTTGAAATTCTAACTGTTAAATCTTCCATTATGAATTTCTATTTTTCACCCAAACTTTTTCCTTTAAACTTCAACTGCTTGCTTTAGTGTTAAACTACAATACTGAACAGTCATTTTATTGTTTGAAGACTTAACTATTTTATTGAAAACTTCTTTTCCCGTTAATTGCAAATTTAATTTTTTAACTGAATATGTAATTCTTCAATTATTGGTTGAAATTTTATCGTTTTCATTTGAAAATTCGACTTGGTCAAAATTTCAACTTCCGCTTGGTGGAAAATTGATATATTTTGTTTAAAATTTGTCCTTGTTGATAGAAAATTTATTTTCTATCAACAATTTTTTGCGAAAACTTTAAGTGTTTTGATACGTCTCTTTCAAAGAAAATATTTCGTATGGGATTGAAAATGTAACGGTATAATACAGAGTTGTCCCTTTGGTTTTAAAATTCAATTTATTATAATTAATGCGACGATGGAATTGACAATTCATCTTTTTTGGCAAAAGAATTATCTTTCTTCGTGGAAAATACTACTGTCTTCCGAAAAACTTGTATTTGCAGCCTAAAGATCAAACAAATTTGGTTGAAAATTTATTTTTAGTTGAAGTTTAATGTTTTTTATTTTTGAATTGGGCAACTTCGTTGAAAAGTCATCTTTCCTAGTTAAAAATTAATCTTTTTTAGAATTAAATTTAACTAATTTGTTGAAAGTGACTTGAAAAATGCAGTATATTCCAGCTTTGAATTTACTTACGCTAACAGGTCTATTTTTAAATATTTGGCTTTAGTCAATAACTACTAATTTCTCTAATTCTCAAAAGATATTAGAAAATTATTTGAATTTTTATTATCATCAGTTTATAAAATTAAAATTAACCATAATAATTATTTCAGTTGTAGTAAAAGATTACGCGGGATTCTACAAACAACTTCCACCAAAAGTGATACATGTCCTGACAATTGATGGATCACTGTTACGAAAACTTTCTTTTTGCCTTTTTTTACGTTCTTAATCATGAGAGTGTAATATAATCGTCCAAATTTTCGACCTCTGGATTTTAACGGATCTTTACGTTTCGGCACACATAGAATCCGAAAATCATGAAATTTTGTCGGTGTCTGTCTGTATCTCTGTCTGTATGTCTGTATGTCTGTATGTATGGTTACCTGAATGTTGTAGCCACGCTATCTTTTGAAGGATTTGTCAAATCGAGTCCCCATTTTATACACTTCTCAAGGCCCCCAAAATGAAGGTCAAGTTCGTTAATCAGAAAATTCCAACCAAAATTTAAAAATTAAGATCATTTTCAAAATTAAAAAAATTTTTTTTCCAATTATATTAATTTTTTCAAAGTTTCTCATATATGGGTAAAAGACTTGCAAATTATCTCAATAAAATTTTTTATTTTTATGAAAATTAGAAAAGTCATATACGTTTCAAAAATTTGAAAATTTAAAAAAAATAGAAAAAAAATATTTTTTACATGGATCCAAGAATTTCATTCAAAATTTTTACTTGATACCAAATAAATAAATAATATAGAAATTTTTGTCAAAGTTTCTTATAGATGGGTAAAATACTTGCAAATTATCCAAATAAAGTTTTTAATTGTGATGGAAATTAGAAAAGTTATATACTTTTCAAAAATTTGAAAATTTTCAGAAAATGGAAAAAGTTATTTTTTTCATGGATACAAAAATTTCATTCAAAATTTTTATTAGATGCTGTTGAGCGGGAAGCGCGATTATAGCGATGAGAATGGAATCGTCAAGGTCGTAGGTGCTTTGAGAACCTTCTTTAATGTCAAATTAAAAAAAAATGTTCCGCTTCACTTTATGAT
>NC_046660.1:78171332-78176109 GCF_010883055.1 Belonocnema kinseyi | reverse complement strand
TTTGAAATTTATTTGTCTCATTGCATAATTTTTCGTCATTTTTTGAGGTTATGGCTCAACCATGACGTGATGGGTGATTTTTAATACCGAATTTGAATTCAGTGCCCCAAAATCCATAGGAATACGTGTATCTTGTGACCAGATCCGCACACTTTTTTTTTGCGTGGCTGTGTAATTAACTGTCCAAGGGGAAATAGAGAAATAGAAAAATTGTAAAGCACATATTGCAGTTATCGTAAATTTGAAACACCCATGGCAAAGAACTTGCGATTTATTATGAGAAATAAAATTATTATAATTAGACTCCCCTCATAAACAGCGGTAACTACAACATGAAAAATAATTAAACAAGTTCTTATATGAAATTTTTGATGATTATTAGTTACATAATTTTCTGACAAATATAAGATATTTTTAAGTTAAGAAATATTCAATTAAGACGGAAATGAGGTTACACTAAACGATTAATTAATTTTTCAGATTTTGTCAGGACCACTTACTGCGTGAAATGGTATTAAAAGTTATTTTGAAATAAATAATCTTATATAATAAATTTAATAAGATATTTAATTTTTTACGTGTACGTAAAGTTTGTTTCAGTCAATTTCAGAAAATTTATAAACAGTTGTATATAACTGTTTACATCGTAAATTATGAATATACGCAATTTAATTGAATACAATTTTCCATAAGTTTCATTTCTCGATCCAAGAATGAAAATTATAAATAATATTAATTAGTTTTTTAATTAAATTAATATTAAACCAATGGAGCCTCAATGTTTTCGATGTGTAATTAAAAATTATTTGAGTGTAACTTATAATAAATGATATGTGTGTATACATTTGCCTTCATAGTTCATATATGCACGTAAATGTAAATTTCCATCAATTTCTAATGGAAATTGAGGCAATGATGATGTCAATTAGGATAAAACTTTCCAATAAAAAATCGTATAAAAACCATTTGCACTGTTTTCTAGCATAATATTACAATTTCCATTTTTATTAAAAATAAAGTACTTATGGCACATATCATTTCATTCGCGAAATACTCTAAGAAAAATTATCATACTAATTTAATGATTAATAATAAATAATAAAGTGACTGTACAATTTTTAATTATATATGAAACGAAATTTAAATCTAAATTTTTTAATTTTTTATTTAAAATTCATATGACTGTATCCTATTAAATAAAGCTATCAAGTTTGACTTTTTTTTGTTAAGGTACGTTTCAAAAAAAATTTACTTTTTTAAAACTTAAATTTTTGAAAACTAGGAAAAAAAATTTTAGTCGCAATTATTATTCATCAGGCGATCGAAAGGCAGGGAAAGCCAGTTTATTTTGGTGCAGGTTTCTTGCAGTTTCCGAAATAATCCTTCTCCGCAGCAGAAATAATAATTATTATTCATTATCTCAGATAATAAATTATAAGCAAAACGAAAGAAAATTTTTCTACCTAACTTATGAATATCTAAATTAATAATTTTTCGTTTGCTTTCTTCTCATATGTGGTGCTAATAAACAGAATTAACTTAAACAATGAGCGAAAACTAATAAACTTTTTAATAAGGTTCTATAAAGTTATCACTATGTCACAAGATTATATCACAATAAATCGTCAAGTAATAATCTCACACGAAGATCAAATATTTGATATGCAGTATTATCTCACACATTAATCTATTTCAAATAATCACTATCAACACTCTGCATTTCGCTTTTAATGTCCTCAGTAATTGCTGTTTTAATTATTGAATATATACTGCCCTTTTATGATGTTCATAAAATATCTGCGAATTATAATTGACTTAAGAATATTTCAAGTGATTTTGAGAGATTTGAAAAAATTCAAAACGTTTCCAATGTGTTTTGAATTTTTTAGGGCATATCACAACATTTTTAAAGGTTTCAAGGGACTTCAAAGAATTCTTAGGAAGCGCAACTTATTTTAAAATGTTTAAGTGATTTAAAGAGGTTTTAAAGAATGTCCAAATGGATTGCAAATAGCTTTCAAACATTCATTATATTTTTTAAGGATTTCAAAGGATTACAAAATATTTCAAGAAATTTCCGAGAATCGTTTGAGATTTCATGGCCTGTGAAAAGATTGTAAGGGATTTCACAGTTTTTTTATGGATTTCATGTGATTTTAGAATACTGATTTAAAGTGGTTCCTAAAAGTTTTGAGGTATTTCATAAGATCTCTAGGGAGTACAAAATATTTAATAAATTTTAGTAGGACTCTAAAGATTTCAAATTATATTCATATGGTCAGAAATTACAAGATATTTCTAACGAAAAAGGATATGATTACTCGGTCATTCTAATTCTTAAAATGAGAATGAGGGGATTTACAATTTTTTTGAAGATTTTGCAATTTTTTCAAATTATCCTAAGGTATTTTATAAAGTTTCAAAACAAATTTTACAGTTTTATAAGCTTTCAGAAAATATCAAGGCATTTTAAGAAAGTTTCAAAAATTTAAAAGGTTGCGAAAGATTTCAAAAAAGGTCTAACGCTAATTGAATAATGAACCATGAGTATAGTAAAACTCTGAAACTGGACCGGGTTTGGAGCTGACCTTGTGAGGAATTATCCAGATAGAGGGCCGTTTCGTAGAAAACGCTTTTGTTTGTTGACGCATGAGCGGCCCCCGCTCCACATTGCAGCTCCTTTTACTCGTACTTGCGGCTTGTTGTCAATTCTCCAAAGAACTCTATCAGGGAGTCCTATCTCTTGGGTTCACTGTATTTTTTAATTAAAAATGATTTTTTTTGTATTTTCAAATATAACATAAAATAATTTTAAACAGTTTTATCAATCTAATAAATATTATTTGAATAATATTCCATTAGAACCTTAAATTTCAATAATTCATAAATTTCTAGTGAACTCGAAATTCCCTTGCTTATTATTGCTGAGTTCGTTAATCAATTTTCGACGCAAGAGGATATAGACGTTCAGTAAATTATAGCGTTTATATCCCTTCTGTTCCAGTGCAGTGGCTACACGTAGATTAGCCCCTGTCATTTGGGAGGGTCGACACTTCGTTAAAATACATGCTTTAATTCAAAATAATATGAAATATAATTAATAATCTTAAATTAAAATAAAAAATTAAATAGCTATAATGGCTTTCATCCAATTTTAATTTAATTATAACATCAACTTCAATCGTATTTAGCAATATGTAACATTCACTTAAATATAAGATTTTATTTCAGCAGAAATTAGGGATTCTTCCGTACTTTTAGATTATATAAATTAATATTGTAAAAAAACTTCATTTTTTCACAATGATATTTGCGGGTAATTTTACGGCCTTTTTGTACATCAGCGTAACCAAATACGTCGCTTCATTGCAAAATCATTTAAAATTATAAAATATAGGATATTTGCTTTATCAGCGGGATGGTAAATAACTGATCAGCTGAGATATTTATTGCATTACGTGAAAATCGATATCTACTCTATCGATCAGAGATACCCCTCAAATTCAAAATTTTTCGTTTTTCTTAGTTTAAAAAAATTAAATGTTATGTGTGAAAGAAGATTCGTCCCCTTAAACCATCTGTAAAAGAAATTCTTCTTTCGACCTTTCCAGTAGCTTAGTGGATAGAGCATTTGACAGGCAATCGGAAGACCTGGGTTCGATTCGCAGCGGAGAGAAGGGGAGGAATCTAAAATTATAAAACATTTACAGTTTAATTTTCTGCAATTTAAAAGATTTATTGGAAATTCTTAAATGTAAAAAATATAGATCACGAATTACATAATTTTTAAGAATAATAGTTTCAAGGTATGCAACAATGGATAGGTAATTTAACATTTAAAAATCTTTAATTTAGATAATTCTGATGAGTTTAGAAATCAAATGCCAAGTTTTTAATTCAAAATGTTGTAAATTAAAGAAATTTCGCATGCAAGGGATCAGACTTACAGATGAAGAAGTTATAAAACTGAAAATTTCCATATTAGTAATAAGTAAAACCTTTTTTATGCTAATTTGTACAATTAAAAGTTCTACAATTCATAAGAAGTACAATTGAAAACTCTTGAATTCCGAAGACTTGTGAAGAAGAAAACTTTTAATTTGTATGAACTTATTGATTTTAGAAACCAAAACTCAAGTTTTTAATTCAAAATTCACCATATTATAGAAATTTTAATTGCAGATCATGAGGGTTTTAGAATTTTTTATACTCAATTTGAAAGATGTATTATCGAGAAATTGTCAATTTTCAAAATCAAAAGTAAAGTTTTTAATTCTAATAATTCCAAACTAAAGATATTTTAAATATAAATTATTAAAATTTACGTTCACAACTGAAAGTTCTTCAACTTTTACACTTTGCAGTTCAAAATTCTTAAATTTTAAAGATGTACAAATAAAATTTTTGAATGGTGATGATTTTAAAGAGCAAAATTATATATTTTTAATTCTAAATCGTCCCAATTTATAACATTTGCAATTTTAATCAATAAAGTCATATAATTTATTCATTGTATAACTTGAAACTTGCATAATTTGTAATTTATAATTTTGAATATGAAAAACTCTTTAATTTCAGACTTAAATTTCCTCGATTTAAAAAGTTAAAATAAAAAATTTTGAATTTTGAACCTATTAAAAAGCAAATTATTTAATTTTGAAGGCATACCATTGGAAATTCTTTAATTTTAACGATAAATAAATCAAAATTGTCGAATTTCATAGATTTTCAAATTGCAATGTCTTCAATTGTGAATAGTAAAAATGGCAGTTGTGCT
>NC_046660.1:78169651-78171232 GCF_010883055.1 Belonocnema kinseyi | reverse complement strand
ATATAAAATAGGAACTTCAATTGACTTGAGTCAGCTTTTGCTAACGTGCCAAACTGTTCAGATCTAGATTTCGGAAAGATTGTTCGTTTGATATTAACTGTTCGTTAGCAGCAGTTAGCTCGTACATTCATTAGCACCGAGTGAGCTAAGTGTAGTAACGAATTTCAGACGGGAGAGAAAGAGAGGGGGCTTTTATAGCTGGAGAACGCACAGGATGATAATTTTCCTAATGCAAAGCGAAGTAGTTCTCGCTATCACTTAACCCAACAAACTTAACTCGTTACGCGTAACTTAATTATCAAATATTCATTCAAAAGTTCTAATTTTATTTTCATTAATTAGAAAGAAATTCTTCTCCCGCTTTAAGTCGGCTCTCTGGTACATAATATGTTTTCTGTTATCGCACGTAAAAAGACAGTACCTTAACACAAGGATGTTTATTGTTAGGATAAAGAAACAGTTCAGATGTGAAGACTACTGGAAACTCACAATATCTCCTCGATAAGAGATTTTACACATTGAAATTTTAAGAATATTGTAAGTTTGCGTTTCATAAAAGCTGATTTTTTAAAATTTATTTTACAAGTTAATAATATTGATGTTTTGGATCGAGAAGATTCTTTGTAATACTCTGTACTATTACTAATTCACTTTTTTGATTATTAAATACAATAAAATAGTATTTGAAATAAAATCTTATTATCACGTCTAACTAAAGTTTTCATAAATAAAAATATTATAATTTATTTATACATATTAATAAATGTTATGCTCATACTAAATACTAAACAAGTACTTTTTTGAATATTTGTATTCTGCTTAGATTCAATCTGGTTGTTCAGGGTAGACATTACGAATTGTCAAAAAATTATATGCTTAGAAATTCAGTTTACCCCTTGGGGTCATTCACAAAATACGTGATACATTTTTCGGGAATTCCCCCCCCCCCTGCGTGATGCTTTTTCCATTGGATTTAACATGGAGAATGATACTTCGGCAGACTCCCACCCTCCCCTGAACGTATCACGTATTTCGTATATGACCCCTTGTGACATTAAACTGTTCTTGACGAAACATCTATAAGATGATATAATAATATGAATAATGAAATATGATCAGATAATATTAGTACTAAGGAATAGAATTTGTTGTATGATTTACAAAAACTAAAATTTTTTTTTAATTTACTTGATCACATAAAATTAATTTTCTTCATTTAAGCACATTTTCTCAAAATTACAGAAAAATAAATTTATTTATTTAATTTTCTTGAAACCAAAACTTTCTTCGATCCAGAAAATATTGTACCGTTTGTATTCAGACAAATCTTTTCTTTATTCGATACTTATTTTGTTTCGGCGTATGTTATAACGAATTAAAGAATTTTTTTATGATAGCCCCAAAATCAATGTACGGAAAATGTCATTATTCAAAATTAGCTAGGACTTTAATATTTCAGATTTCAAGTGATAGTGATCCAAAGGGGCCCGTTCATTTTTCGGAACGGATAAAATTTAAGAAAGGTAAAATTTCAGAATGGGTTATAATACATAATGGTAAAACTTAGGAATACCAAAAATT
>NC_046660.1:78165198-78169551 GCF_010883055.1 Belonocnema kinseyi | reverse complement strand
TTTTTGCTATTCCTAAGTTTTACCATTATGTATTATAACCCATTCTGAAATTTTACCTTTCTTAATTTTTACCGTTCCGAAAAATGAACGGCCCCCGATCCAAAATACAATCGGATTTATCCTTCACACTTTTGTTATCAACAAAACTTCAATTATAAAGTATCAAAGACCCAAGCAATTGTATCGCAAAAAATTTCCTGTACAATTTGTTTAAGCCCTTCAAATGCTTATTATTCAATATACTAAACAAATTACTTTAATTGTTCAGTTACATGAGTACAAAATTCGAAAATTACTTGAATAAATGAGCCGAGAAACAATAGATTTAAATTCAAATTGTGTCAAGTGTGTGTTTTTTTAAAAAATAAATTCTTAGTTCCATTACGTTACCAAGGTCGTTTTTGTAATCATTTTTGTAATCATTTATCGAGCAAATTTCAGGAAACAAATCAAGCATCTCTTAACATCGTACATCACTAGTTACAAACGTTTTTGTGAGGTAGGGACAAAAACCTCCCGGTACTAACAATAGTGAATAAAATATGCACGGAAATTATAATGTGAATTAGTATTTTTAATTATTTTTAAAAATACTTGACCGATTTGTTTTGAACTTTAGGGAAAAATGAGGTATACGAACATACAAGCTCCAAAAGCTTGGCTCTACTAAGTATTTGTATAAAAATAGACCACTTTAAAAATATTCATGCTTATAATGAATATTATTAAAGGTCTCAAATAACATTTATGATGACATAGAATGTTTAAAGTTGCATAAATAAATATAAATAATTTGTTTCTAAGCGGAATTCAGTCAACACTGTGTAGGCAACAGTCGGTCGAGCAATTTCCACGTAACAAGTATCCAATAATAATGATAACAGATTGTCATTGCTAAGTAAAATTGTGATCCATTTTGGTAACCGCGTATCATTTTTGGACGAAAACATTAAATTCATTTAATTAACTGTTAAACATTCTTTATATCAAGCTTGCATCATATACCTAAACATAATCTATTGAAATTAATTTTAGACTCACGTTATTTAAAATAATAAATTGCGTAAAAAAATACTAAATCGTACCCGACACATTGATAGCAGCACTCCCATAAACTTGATGTTAGTTTTTGTTTCTAAAGGTCTTTTATCAATATCTTTAAAATATTGGCAAAAGGCCAGTTAAGAGAGAGAAACCTACATCAAGTATTGTTACACAGAAAAATCTGGTGAACACCGTAACATCAAATATATCAAATAAAAATGCGTTCTTGCGGTTGTGAGAGGATATGTATCAATAGCATTTAGATTTAATCAAATCAAATTCTTATAAATTAAAACAAGATAAGTATCAATGCCATATATTTAAGGAAATTTGTGCGTAAAGTGATCAGTTTGCATCGATAGACAGCTTATATTTTTTTCTATAATTAAACTTGCTTGGTTAAACTTTCTTTTGTTTTTCTATAACAACACATGTGTTTTGAAAAACGCGAAGTTCTTTGAATAAAACCTTATTCCCATGAAAAATTTCCTACACCAAATTTTAGCATTAATTTATTCTGTGTTATATTGATCAATAATTGATGAGAAGTGTGTCAGTTTGAGTTGATTCAAGTAACTAACTCCGTATACATCGGTTAATTAAATGAAACAAACCATTAGTGTTTTAATAGACAAGATTTTGAATGTTTTCTCACGCAATTGCAATAATATTAGGTTGTTGGGTATATATATATATATGGTCGTAATTTGATCCTTGGAGAGCCTGGACATTACTTTTTTAACTGTCCTTTTACCAATATTTTAAAAATATTGATATAAGACCTGTAGAAAAAAGGAACTTACATCGAGTATACGGGAGAGCTGCTATCAATGTGTCAGATACTATTTATTCTTATATATGTCCTAATTTTACGTTATTCATTACTAAAAATAACGTGAATCTAAAATTAATTTTAATAGATTTTATTTGGGTACATTATGTAAACTTGATGCAAAGAATGCTGTAAAGTTATTTAAATAAATGAAATGTTTTTGTCAGAAAAATAATTGATCCTATTTGTAAAGTCTTCTTTTCACAGCGGGTTGATCACCATATTTTATTTTGCACAGTATCAACAAAGTTATTTTGCATGAAATTACTAAAAAAGTGTTTAGAATAGTCAATACATATGAAAATATTATGAAGTTATAAGTGATATCCTCTGTTTGCGTTTCTTAAACAATCAAAATGAAGATTTCAAGCTTATATGCTTTTTAAATTGTTTTAATCCAGAGGCAATGATACGCGGTTACCAAAATGGGTCACAATTTTACTTAGCCATTAATTCACATTAAGCTCATGATAAAACTTCATCACTGATCTTCACACTCATAACTTTTCGCAATTTGAAGTCATCATATTCGTCATATTATATTTTCTGAAAATATGCCTCCTTAATGATATTTAAAAAAGTGATAGCATTAATAAATACAAAACAACATTTTTATTTTATCTAGCCCTTCTTTTGATGATTAATAAATTTAAATCTTAATGAGCAAACCTAATATACAATTTAAATATTTCTGAAACTAAATGGTCAACAGATAGATTTGATATAAAGTTGTGAAGTCAAATTTTAAAGGTCCGTCCACTCAGCGCCGCCACCAAGACAAATTAAAAATGGAATACGCTACATTTTTTTGCTTTCTTTGCTAATTTTATGCTAAAAAAAATTTCTTTTGCTCTTTAAACGATAAGTGGAAATTTATTTGATTTTTTTCTCTATGATGACATATATTACGTTTCGAAAAAAACTAACCCTAAGTATTACGCAACTACCCCCTGTGATCAAAAACGTTTTCAAAATGGGAAAACTACCTTAAACAATGTAAACCTGTTTCCGGGCTTCAAATTAATCACATGACTCATGAAAATTTCGCCCTCTTCATAATTTCCCCAAAACTACCCTTACACGTGAACTTATGCAGCAGAACATTTATAAGTATGAAAAAAGCTTTAAAAATAATCAAACTTAGAAGAAACTGTTAGTTCATATTTTTTCTCTTTTTTTGCTCTCCGATAATATATAATACGTTACCCAAAAACTACCCCTAAGTCATGCATACTCACCCCTCGTGATCAAAAGCGTTTTAAAAGTTAAAAAACCACCTTGAACAATATAAAAATGATTTAGGACTCAAAATTAATAAAATGAAACTTGCAAATTTGCCTCTCATTATAATATTCCCAAAAATACGCTTCCACGTGAACGTTTGCAACAGAACATATATATGTATGAAAAAGCATTAAAAATAATCAAACTTAGAAGACACTGTTGGCTGATATTTTTTTCCTCTTTTTTTTGCTCTTTGATAATATATAATACGTTCCCGAAAAACTACCCCTAAGTCATTCATACCTACCCCTCGTGATCAGAAACGATTTGAAAGATGGAAAACTACCTTGAACAATGTGAACATGATTTAGAATAACAAAAAGATTATATGATACTTAAGAATTTTCCCCTCTATTAAATTATCCCGAAAAACTACCCTTCCACATTAGCGAATGCTACCCCTAAGTCATACATACATACCACTCGTGAACAAAAACGGTTTAAGGGTCAATTTCACCAACTCTGATTAAATCCACGATTAACTAATCATGATTATTTTTTAATCAATGATCAGATCAGCGTTAACCAGCGATGCGTTCTACCAAGCATTTTCAACCTCTGATTAGCTAATCGTATACTTTGTTCGTAATAAGATCTAGTTTCTAGGTTTTTCTGTTGTAACGGCGACTCTGATTGGTTAGAACGAAATTCTTCATGAACACACGGCGCCAAATTAGAATATGATAATATTCCCAAAGTTTGAAGTTACAAGTGGTTTCAGTGGCTAGTGTAATAGAAGAGAAGCGGCAATTGTGTCTGAATATTCGTGGCCTTCTCTGTACGTGGTTAAGCATTTCATCATCATCAGATAAGGATAAAATATCATTGTAAAACAAAGCCATATTTCCTTCCTGTATACTGCACTCACTGCACTTCAATTTCGGGGTTATGTTACTTTAATCGCTGATTAAACTCCATAACCAGCCATTATTGGGCGGTTAAGTTAACCCGTGATTATCTTCCCCTAATCATGATTAAAAGAATGGTGGAACGCAAAGTATTGAGTAAATAAGGTTAATCAATGATTAACGATTTAATCAGAGTTGGTGAAATCCGCCCTAAGAGTTGAAAAACCACCTGAAAAATGTAGACATGCTTTAGAGCTCAAAATTAATTACATTACACTTTAAAATATCCACCTCATTATAATTGCCTCAAAAACTACCCTTCTACGTGAACGTATACATCGAAAC
>NC_046660.1:78156311-78165098 GCF_010883055.1 Belonocnema kinseyi | reverse complement strand
AAAATATTGACAATAATATACATTAGTAATAATATATATTAATTTTTCTGCAAAAGTATAAAGAGGGAGAAATTTTGAAGTGCAATGTAATTAATTTGGAATCCTAAATCATTTTTATATTGTTCAAGGTGGTTTCTCAACTTTTTAAGCGTTTTTGATTACGAGGGGACGGTACGTATGACTTAGGGGTGATATTTGAGTAACGTATTGTATATTATCAAAGAGCAAAAAAAGAGCAACAAAATATCGATTAACAGTGTTTTCTAAGTTGTATTATTTTTTTATGCTTTTTTCATACATATATATGTTCTACTGCATAGATTCACGTGGAAGGGTAGTTTTTCGGGAAAGTATAAAGATTGGGAAATTTTGAAGTGCCATGTAATTAATTAGGAGATTTAAATCATTTTTGCATTGTTAAAAGTGGTTTTCCAACTTTTAAAACGTTTTTGATGACGAGGAGAGGGTATGTATGACTAATGGGTAGTTTTTGGGTAACGTATTATATATTTTCATAGAGCAAAAAAAGAGAAAAAAATATCAACTAACAGTTTCTTCTAAGTTTGATTATTTTTAATGCCTTTTCCATACGTATAAATGTTCTGCTGCATACGTTGACGTGGAAGGATAGTTTTGGGGAAATTATAAAGAGGGCGAAATTTTCAAGTTTCATGTGATTAATTTCAAGCCCTAAATCATGTTTACATTGTTAAAGGTAGTTTTTATATTTTGAAAACGTTTTTGATCACAGGGGGTAGTTGTGTAAGATTTAGGGGTAGTTTTTTGGGAAGTGTAATATATGTCATCATAGAGTAAGAAAAAAGCAAAAAAATCTCCACTTATCGTTTATCGCATTATAATCATTTTTAGTGAGTTTCGTAGGTGCCGGCCCTAAGTGGACATCCTGCTAGCGCCACCACCCTTTTCTCTGAAGTTTGAAGAGCAAAAAAAAAGCAAAAAAATATGGCGTATTCCATTTTATAACTTGCCTTGGCGGTGGCTCTGAGTGGACGGACCTAAATTTTAAATTAAGTTAACCGAATTGACTCATAGTCCCAAAATTCTGGATTTTTAGCCAAATATTTTTCGGCTGCGTCTAGTTGTCCAGAAAAACTTGGATATTGGGAAATACGTATCCGAAATTTTAATAAAGCTAAAAAATTCTAACCTGTGCTACACGGATAAAATTGATTGGGGAAATATTCCTTAAAATTTAAATAAAGCTGGGACATAGAGGCATTTTGAAAAAGTTTAACATTATTTTTATAGAGTTTGAAACTATTTTGCATGTTTGTTGAATAAAACATTCGAAAGTCTCCTATTGGCTTTGAAAGAATACCCAAAGTTCAGTAAACGAGTGGTTGCTTGAGGGAAATTTGAACGGGAAATAGATTTCGAAGAGGGGACTGATTTGCAGCCAAATTATCGAAAAATGAAAAACGTATTTTAGGGTTCATCGCGCAGTAGTTCAGATCCTTGTATTTTAATCCTAAGGTTTCAGTTCTCAAGTTCTGGGGCCAACGATATGTTTATTTTTTATTTTTTGGAAGACAATTCGTTTTGCCCAACATTATTTTAAAGTTTGTCCAAATGTTACTTTTTTTGTAGCTTTACGCAAATTTTGCGGAATTTATCCCGAATCATTTTTTTCCGTGTGGATAACTAAGTTATGTTTTATAATGAAACGCTTATAGTACATCATAATTATTTAATATTTATCGTATTCCTGGAAATGGAAGATGGATTCAAAGTTCACCAAAGGCCCTTAAAAGCAGAGGAAGATACGTTATGGATGTTATCTTCAGCGGTAGAGCATCAATCCACCGGAACTAACAATTTCCGATCATAAACGTCCCTATTGATTGAATTTCCGCTTTTGCAACTGTGCGTTAGTCTATATCAGGATCATTTTAACACAAATTTGACGGGTCGTCATAGAATAATCTCTTAATGTCAATTGAATTATCAGATTTTTCGTTTTTTGATGATTTTTGCAGAATTTAATAGTCTCTGAAAGTTGGACCAGTTATAAATGAGTGAATCAGCTTGAGAAGATTGAACGCCAGTTGATTATTATATATAATAATCTATTAAATCACTGATGATTGCTTAGACATTGTTCATGCATCTTGGCAGTATGTTTCTAGCAAATTCTAACATTCTTTGACTTTGGTTGGAATTTATTTGTTGTTGATTGAAATTGTTGGCAATATTTTCTCGTATATTTCTTACCAGTTTTCTGACAATATTTAATTGCTTTTAATTACTAGCAAATTAAAAGTAACCATTACAATCAGGTTTTGCTTACTCAGAAAAAATAAGTATTCAACCTTATTTTTGATTATATTTCAAAATCATTTCGAACTTCAGTTGTGTATGCTTTGATCAATATAAAAACTGAAAAACAATTTAATTTCTTTCAATATTATTATTGCACAATATGAAGCAATGATGGTTCAATTTTGTTTCAGTACATTTTAATGCAAATTTGTTGTCCAAAATAATGATTTTTTTTATCCGGTAAATTTTTCATGAAAAATATCTGCATAACTCAATGGGTTCACAACATGGTTCTTAATTTTTGCTTCCATATGATTTTCGTGACCATAGTGCACCAGAAATGAAAGGGCCAAGTGAGAAGAACACTTTACAATATGTTCTCATTACTTCTGCCAAATCGGAAATTTCCCTTTTTCAGTTTAGCTCCATTAGGTGTGGTTGTCAAGAAAATGACAACGACTGAATGTCACGTTGGCAAAAATGTTAAATCTCTCTCTTTTTTAGTCACTTTTTCAGGATGATCTATTTATACATTTATTTTGAGTGCTCCTCTAAAAAAAGTTTGTACTCGCGAGGGCCCAAAATTTTTAACTTCAAAGTAATTTTTCATTCGTAATCATCATTTAAAATTAAAGTAGACCTTTCAATACGTTCCATCGTAGTTAACTGCAAATAAAGTAGAATAATCTTAAAGTGAAAAGATAAGCCCCTCGGATTTCCCCCACGAAGCGAAGAAGGTAAAAGTCACAAGTCGAGAATGCAAGATTTCAGGATAGTTGGGACTTCACTAACCCGTTTAGTCTTCAGTTCTCCAATCATGGTGGGAAAGAGAGACTTTTACTCCTTCGTTTCACCTGTTTTGCACGTGAAGCAAAACAATAAAGATACACAAATTTAGCAATTTGAAATCTTTGCTTATCGAGCAAAGAATCCTGCTTACAGTTCTTTAACATTTGTCGACTCAGTTCCATCCCCTCATGTATTTTACTCGCGTGTAAACTTATGCACATTCCTTATTTCACAAACTTGAAGTTTCCAAGTTTCGTTTAACCTCCTGTTGCGTGAGTTATATTCTCCTTCTAAGGAATAATTTATTATCCATTCTCCTCCAGAAAGTATCTTCAAACCTGTGTGGAATTTCGTAGGACCTATTTACGAAATTGTAAATTCTAGGGAATTTTAAATGCTTCATTAGTAAAAAATGTAATATTTACGGTTAATATAAGCTATGCAGATAAATAGAACATGGACAAATTTGCATGATTATTTTATTATTTTAAGTGCTTACTACACCACCTAGAATATTTAGTGTAAAAAAAATTGCATGTTACTTTGTTGATAATTGTAAAAATATTATTTGGAACTTACCTGAAGACATCAGTAGTACATAGGTATATTAGTATTTATATAAAGTTTAATAATAATGATAGAATAAACAAATAAGGGATATCTAACAAATTATTTAAGATGTTTTTCTTGAATTTTCAACCCTCCCCCTTTCCCCACATGCATGTAAAAAACTTAATGATCTTAGTTTTAGGAAATGAAATATAACAATAAGTGTTGAGTTTTATAAACATCAGATTTGATCATTTCTTTAGCGCCTATGGTTTTGCGTTAAATTTTCTACAGAAATTTGTTTAATCCGAAATTCAAAAGTGTTCAATGGAAAATTAAAAAGTGACCCGAAAGTAAGCAGTGTTGGGTAGTAACTCGCTAAGAGTAACGAAGTTACTTTAAAAGTTATGTCACATGTAACGTTTTCAGTAACTTCGTTACTTTTTGAAAAAGGTAAATGTAAAGTAACTTAGTTACTATTTTACCGGTAACTGATAACTTTTTTAAAGTTACTTTTCAGTTATTTTATATTTTTACTATATATCTTTTTTATTTATTACTTTTATAAAAAGAATGAGAATTTGAAAAATTCCACGCGTCGAGAAAACAAATGATCATCGATTTCGCGCTTGCGTGCTGGTTTTCATCTGCTTTGTAAATAAGCAAACTTTTATTTTGGACATATTGCTTCAAGCGAATCCTAAATTAAGTTCTGTGTAATTTTAAAAATCTGAAAAAATTCTAACAATAATTTGCGACAAAAATAACGGCGAAGAAACAAATAATTCTGCTGATCTAGTGATTGAATTGCTCGAACCACCAAAATAACCTGAAGAACATTTTTTACCTTGGCCAGGTTTTGCAGAGTTCTTCGATTTCCACTCGGACGAAGGGAATATTTATAAACTAAAGTGCAAGTTATGTGTGATTCCGAAAATTCTAAGCGGTTCTGTTTTGAAGTATAATGCGGTTGTTATAAATATTAGGTTATATTTAGAGATTATGTTGATTCTGAATATTATTGGTTAAAAATATTTGTCTCAAAAATTTAAGTTTTTACAATTTTCATGGAAATCCGTTTAGCACAGTGTATAGGATGAATTTTATTAATCTGCCTATATTTTGAGGTTGAATTTGTTTTACAATTTTCCCAGACTGAAAACAATTTTCCCAGACTGCAAATTAGGTGAGGGGGGATATGAAAGTAACTTTTACAGTAACTTAAGTTGCTTCTACTAGTAACTGTAACTGTAAGTAGTTACTTTTTTGAAAAACTAACTGTAACAATAACGAGTTACTTTTTGTTGAAAAGTAACGTAACTGTAACGAGTTACTTTTTATAGAGGCAAGTAAACTGTTACACTGAAAGTAAGCCTCCTTTTTGCTAGCTATGTAGGGTTTAGTAAGAACTAAAAAATATATAGAAAATACCACTAAATTTAAAATCGTTTTTTACATCAACCCCTTATCAATCAAGAAAATACGTGATTTTACTTTTTTAAGGTTTATTTTATAGAAAAATACAATGATAAATGGTTTTATAATGAGTGGTATTTCCTATTTTTGATTTTTGGGGGTCTTCTCAATCTAAATAGGTGTAATTTTTTGAAATTGAAAAAAAACGAAAGCGATGCTTATTTTGGTTTACAATAATAACTAATTTGATAACTGTAACATATATTTCTGCTAGGTTGCTAGCCAAGTCCAAAAACAGACTAAAACAGCCTTTTTTGACGTTAATTTTTATTTTCTAAGAAAAACTTCCAACTTTCTGACCTTATATTTTTAAAGTATTAAAAATAATCTTTTCTTGTTATTTTGGCTATTATTCTTTAATCTATGAATTATTATTCATTCATCGCAGGCTTAACAATATTTCGCTTTTTCTCATTTTTTCACCAAGATGTAAACTTATTTAATAGAAACCGTTTGAAAAATCTATTTTCGGTTAAACATGTATTATTTTTGGTTGAAAAGTCTAATTGCAAATTTATGATTAAGAATAATTCCATTGCTTTCTTAAATATACAATCCTTTGATTATAATTTTTTATTAGGTTTTAAAACTGATCTTTATTGTAAAAATTTCATCTTTTTGGTTAAAACTCCAAATCTCTGGTTATGAAATGACCTGTTTCTGTAGAAAATTGAGTTCTGGCAATTTACATTTTTCACTTCAAAATTCAAATGTTAGTTTGAAAGTTTGCATTTTCTACAAGCTATCTAAACTACCATTCAGTCGAAAGTTCACCACCTTTACTAATAATAAATGTGTCAAATCAAGGATCCATCATTGTATTTAAAAATGCAATCGTCTGGTGAAAAAAGGAGTCTTTTTGTTAGAAAATTAATCGTCTCATCTAAAAGTTTGACCATTTGTTTAAAAATTTGTATATGTTTTGAAAAATTTGTTTTTCTTGGTAGAGAATACATTTTTTTGTTAAAAATCTATCTTTTTATATAAAAAATTTATATCTTTGGTTAAAAATTGAATTACTTTCTTGAAAATTCGATTTTTTTTGTGAAAAATTATTTTTCTACTAAAAACGTGAATTTATTTGCAAATGTTATTTCTTAGCTAATAATTCATGTTTTTTAATTGAAAGACCATTTTATAACAGATGAATCTTCTTAATTAAAAATTAAACTATTTGGTTGAGAATGAGTCTGTTATGGTTAAGGCTAAAATATTTCAGATTCTAATAAAAGCGATTATGTGGTTTAAAATTTCAAAACAAAAATTTATGTAATTTTTGCACAGCCCTCGTGATTCATTCATCTTAAGATTTTTTTATGAGGGATGGAAAAGTAAGATCTTAAAATGGACTTGTCTTATGATGAATACATAATGACTGTTCTTGATATTTGGAGAGTCCTGGACAAAATTTAAATGTCTTAACTATTATGCAGAGTGAAAAACATTTTTGCCGGCTTGGTAATTCGAATTTTATAAAAATATTCAGCTGATAGGAATAATTTAGAAGTCTATTTGCGTGATAAAGTAAGATACGTAATAACTTTCCTCTCACTGAAATTGATTATATAACATTCATATGTGAGCCTAAAACATAGATTTATCGCAACATTAACATGGTTCTATAGCTTGTTGAATTGAAACTCAGGAGATGGTTGGGACAATAGCGCGACACAAATTATGTACAATTTGATTCAGCGCATGTTCTTATAGAGATAAACGAATATCAGAGAGACATTTTCAGCCGCAAATTTACAAAATCATTCTCCTAAATTTTTGTGCTTACGATAGAGATATATCATTACTATTATAGGATGAATATTATTATTATTGTTGTCTTCTAAAGTTGGTCCATTAATGTCCCATCGCATAATCAGTGATAACCTGCGACTGCATCCGACTTTATTAGAAGTACTCGCATTTGCCTGGGAATTTGGACAGTGGATAGGATAACTACAGAAAATCAGCTCCCGAGTCCTGGCGGGTTTGACCAATTTTCTGTTTGTTTCTAGTAACATTTAACACTTTATTACTTGTACTAAATATATTAATATGTCAAAATAAACATTGCAAATTCTACTGTATATATATTTTACGTGTGTTTCATGTACTTTGATATGTAACTAATCGTTAAAATTTTATTATTCAAAGCTCTATTTATTAACGATGCTTATAGTGCGGCTGTTAAAGGCAGTAATTAAATTAAAACATTTGAGAATTTCATGAGTTATATCATGAATTATTAATTGGGTTTGCTTGTGAATACTAAAAATAAAAATTATTCCAATTCAGAGCTTGTTTTACTATTCATTTTATGGAATGACAATACAAGCATCAAAATTGAGGTAGGCTTTCATTTTTTCGTCGATTGAAATGATCCTATTTTTCTTTTGTAAAAACAGGTATTTCCCTTTACTTAAGAATTGAATTTCAAAATTCTTTTTTCTGTTCAATTTGTAAAATACTTTTAATAATTGTGTCATTTCTAAAAATCGGAAACAAACTTTAAAAATATTTTCTTCATTGTTTCTTGACATTTCTAAAACCTAGAAATACTTATACTTATCCAATTTCTGGTTCTCAGAACTTATGAAACTTGTTTTGTCTAACTAGATGGGGTTTAAGTTATTCTTTTGTCGTTTTTTAATAAACTTGCCACTAAAAAGAAAACAAATAAGATGCTTTTGCCCTATATCTAAGTTTTATTCATGTAAAAAAAAGTAAACTTAAATTGAGGCTTCTCGAGAAAAACCTCTCACAATTCTTTTTAGTGCATTTCACTCAATTTTATTACACACGCAAAAATAAAAGTGATTTATGGATATAGTACATTCGTAACACTTGTCTGTAAAAACAGTCTTTTTCTTGAATATTGATTTTTGAGCATCATCTATTTTCACGTAGTGTAAACATTGGTTGTACATTTTTGAATTACCATAATTTAGAAGTAAGCGGGCATTATTAAAGAATGGGGAATTCTGTGTTTTATAAATAATGGTACTATTTATTTACTTTGTAATAATTATAATATAAAATATAAATGTCTATTCTCCTAAAGAGAATAAAACATTACGAACTTTCAAATTTCAAACGAATTATTTATGTCCACTTTATCTCGTTTTTCCCCTTAAATGTTATTATTATTATTAATACACCATTAAGCCATTTCCCTTTCGAGGTAGGCGTGACTCACTCGGCAGGGGAAAGGAGTAGTTTGTGGAAGGGATAGAGATTTTTCAGACTGATCCAGAATTCTCGTGCTATTTAAATAAATAACACGTTCGTTCCGCAAAACTGTTCCGACCCAGGTTGCTGATCAATCTCTCTAGCAATCACCCTAAGCGAAGAACCTCACGAAGTCGTTATGTAAGGTTCCCCACTTGGGTCCATTAATAGCCAAGGTCTTTGTTTCAGGCGTCATTCACTCTACTGACACTCTTTTTATTAACTATTTTCCGCCATACTTTCCTGTCCTGGCATACTTCTCTAGCTTCTTTTATGTCCATGCATTTTTTCATGCAGGCTCTCGTGCTTCTGTGACTTCTTATATCTCTTCTAAGTAGGGTCTCATTCACACATTCTAACCATTATTTACGCGGTCTACCTCTGGGCACGTTGCCATTTACTTTACCTTGATACACTTGTTTCGTTAGTCGTTCGTTTGGCATTCTCTCAACATGTCCGAACCATCTTAAC
>NC_046660.1:78155080-78156211 GCF_010883055.1 Belonocnema kinseyi | reverse complement strand
TTCTCTTGTACGCTTCTCTTTTTGCTTTTTGGGCAGCCTGAATTTCATCATTCCACCACGCATCACCAGACATTCTTCCCACAACTGCGGTACCACACACTTCGATCGCGCATCTAACAAGGATATCCCGTAACATTGTCCAGGCGCCCTCTAAATCTTTGTTTTTTATACGGTCCTCCGATGTTGCCCTATCTATGCTTTTGATTATCTTATTTTGGAAATCTATTCGCACATCCGGTTTCTGTAGGTTCTCAATTTTGATTCGCCTTTGTTTTGCTTTCTTGGGTCTCTTTTTTCTCCAACCCCGACCTAAGTTAATTTTTGAGATCAGAAGGTAATGATCAGTATTGCATGCAGGACCCCTCAAGACCCTTGTATCTTTGACTAACTCTCTAAGTCTTTCATCCGCAACAACAAAGTCAATTATACTGCGGCTATTTCCTTTAGACCCGGTGTACATGTGGATCATTTTAGGCCTAAACCAAGTATTTGTAATAAACAGGCCCCTTTCTAAGCATAGACCAACTAATTTCTCTCCGTTATAGTTTATTCTTGGATCCCCAAAATTACCTAATACTCTTTCCGTATCCTGATTTTGGATGCCCACCCAACCGTTCATGTCCCCTAGTAGAATTATTCTTTCCCCATGTTTGCAGATGTTTATTGTGTCATTTAAAGTGTCCCAGAAGCCGTCTTTTACTTCTCTAGGATCTCTATCAACCGGCGCGTAGCATGCTATAATAAATAGTCTTCTTATTCCTACTTTCATTCTAGCCCACAGCAGTCTGGGAGACACGAATCCATGGTCTCCGAGATGCTGCCTTGCTCTTTCATTCAAAATGAGACCTACTCCTTGTTTACCATGTGATTCACAGTCTACTCCTGACTATATTTCAAATCCGCCTTTCAACACGCCGTTTTTTATGTCTTTATTTTCGCATCCCTTTTTCTTTGTTTCGGGCACGCATAAAATATCTAGTTTCTTCACGTCCATAGTTTCACGCAACTCTTTTACCTTGAGATCATTTGCTCCCCTAGCATTCCAAACACCCAGTCTCCATTCGTCGCCTGAAACATGACCTTTAGATTTTCCGTGTGCATGCCTTTTGTCATTAAAAGTTCCAGTCCTTT
>NC_046660.1:78126471-78154980 GCF_010883055.1 Belonocnema kinseyi | reverse complement strand
TTCTAACGTCAGTCCCACCAAAAACTTCAGTTAATAAGGGAGGGTTGGGAGAGGGGGGAAGTAGAACTGGAACCGAGAGAGTCGTCTTGGGTTTGTGTTTTTTTTCATGCTGAGAAGGTCACCAGCCTTCAGCAGTGTTGTGATATATGGAAGTTAGTATCTAGCCGTCTTCTCACATCCCCTCTTGTGTGTTTATTTTAGGCCTATATCTTTGAATTTACAATAAAAAGCGACCCCCCCCCCTCCCGCCGCGGTTCAAAATCTCGGCGTTATTTTTAGTTTGTAGGTTTAAATTTCCTTTGTTTTCTTTCTTTTATCGTGAAATTATAATTAATTGCTATGAATTACTTATCTTTAAGTACGTTTTCGAATTTCCCAGTAACTGCATATCGAAGCACAATTTTAAGAAAGTGTATTTATACCAAATAGAAAATTTTCTATTTTGCTTTTTCTCCAACCGAGTATATAAGAGACCGCTCTCTTTCAAATTTGCTACGAAAATGTTAAGTAAAAGACAAGATAATGTAGGGGTCGACTTGCGACTGCGTCGTATCCGAGAGTCGTTAAAAATCGTTCTGTTTAAGATTCTTAGAAAACCCATAAATACACACATATATATAAACTGAAGTAATAGAACCAAATAAGAAAAGCCAACTATTTTTAGTTCAAGGTTAATTGTATGTTTAAAAAGTCTATTACACTATTTTTATTTCGAAGTTTATGTCGTCTAAATGAAAATTCTACTATTTACTTAAAAGGTAATTATTTTGTTAAGTATGTAAATATTTTACCGAAAAGGCATCTTTTTTAATCACAAAGTTAGCTACTTAGTTAATAATTGAATTACATTATTAAAGATTCATTTTTGAAATTCCATATTCGTCACTTTAGTTGAAAATTTATATTTTTAGTTGGGAATTTCATTTCTTTGTTGAAAATTCTATTTTAGTGATTATAAATTAATTTTTTATTTGTAAATTAAACTATTCTATTTTTGACAAAGGCATACAGTTTATTAAATCAAAATGCAACTATTTGATAAAAATATCCTTGTATTCATGTAGTTGAAAATTCCATTGCAATTTAAAACGTGAAATGATTTTAAAACTTTTAGAGGGTTTCAAATGAAGAAAAAATGTATATCACAATTTTTAGAAAAACTAAACATGATAGATTTTGCTTGAAAAATTAATTGTAAAGGAATATTCAGAAATATTTCGAAAATTTTAGTTTTGAAGGAATTTCACAAATTGTAAGGAATATTGCTGTTCTATGATAATAAATTTATCATTAGACTCCTGTTAAATTTAGAATTATTATTTTATACGTGTAAAATATAGAGCTTTGGTATAAACATTTTTTGAAGCTTAAATTTCAAAAGTTTAAAATACGTAATTGTTAAATTTTTATTTGCAATTAAAAAGTTGTTGTTTTTCTAACTGGGAGGACAATTATTTCAAAAATTGCAATTACATCATTTTATATGTCATATATGATATTTAATAGATTGTCTTATGTTCAAAAAAAACCTTCACACTTAATGTATTTTGTTGCTTAATAAAAATTGTTCATTATTGCTTTTCAATATTCTACCATTCCCCTGAAATTTAAACATAAACGCTTATTCTGCAATAGCGATCATGTGCACAACTCAAAACATGTAACTTCATGTATATTCTTATAGTTCTAAATTTTTTTAATCGTACTTTTTCGTAAATTCTCATAGAAAGTAAGGACTGCAAAAAGATATAGCAATATGTGAAACAATACAAAAAGTACAACATTCGCCCGAATAATAGAAAAAAAGTTGTCCTGTAAGTTTGGTTGTAAGTTATTGTATTTATTTGTAGATTTATGTAAAAATGGTTTTAGTTTTTGTCACTTTACTGTAAAAAAAGTTTCACCATGATCGATAAAGTAAAATATAAATGAACTTCATAAAATTAACCTTTCAAGTCAACAATTAAGTGAATATATGTTTTCCTGAATTTGAACAAAAAGAAAACTTAGATATAATTTGTAAATATAGTAAAGATCATGAGGTTGGGGTGACAAGGCATAATAAAGAAGATACTTTTAATTGGCATAAGGGTCGATATTATTTGTTTATTTTGTTTGCTCTGACATCAATTCATAGATATTTATTTTTATTTCTGATTAATAATACTAATTAGAATTTTTATTTTTCGTCCCAAACCGACTCATTGGAATCATCAGTAAGGCTATGTCAATAAATCCTACCTTAGACATTTTAATTGATTTAAATGCATTACAGTGTGCATTTTAATCTCATATAGGGGTTAAAATATAATATAATTGATATCAATTTTGATTCGATGCTTTATTTTTCCAAAAACAAAAAAAAAACATTTTTTAGCATTATTTAAAACTGTGTTATTTCTGCCTCGAATAGCGGCCAAAACATAAGCCAAACATTTGACAATTGCCATTTCGAATAAAAAACGGATAGTATTTTAATAATTTCATTAGGGAATTAAGAAATTATTTCTAACGTATCCACAGTAATTTCTTCCTTCTCTTTCTCTTCCAAGAATTTTATCATTTTACGTAATTCTTCCCATAACTGCGCGAATTTAGCCTCTGATTGGACATCAATCAGTTATCAAATGTAACAAACAACACTGACACAAATTGAAGAAACTTTTGTATCTTAATATTATTCTTATAAAAAACTATGATTTTTCCTTGGAAATTTGTAGGGTCGGGTGCCGGTTATTGTAAAATTTGTGAAATATGCCAGTTTCAATTTGCATCACAGGCCAGAAGGGTATTTTTCTAATCACAAAGTAAAAATTATTTCATTTCTTAAAAAGAAATTCTTTATGTATGGTTTTTTATATGAAAAGTTTTAAGATATAAAAGTTTTTTAATTTTTGCCAGCGTTGTTTGTTACATGTGATAACTTAGTGATGTCCAAGCAAAACCTAAGTTCGCGCAGTTCAACAAATAAAATATCAAATCAAAATTTATATTAACTATATTAAATTTCAACCTCTATTTGTAGTTGAAATGCACATTTGAATGCATATAACTGAACCCATGTATGGAAAATTAGTCAATTGTACATTCGGCACTAATTTGAAGAATAATGAAACTTTTATACTTATCTTATTCTCACATTATAAAACAAATAAACTGCGGTCTCGAGATCCTATACGGATCATTTATTAATAGAACTAAATGATTTTAAAAGATAAAATAAGTGGAATACAAAATTGCTTTTGATTTCATAGATAAAATTAGTGAACCGGAAATTTAAGGTTGGGCCATCTCAGCCTCGTCTCTGGAAAACGGTAGAGGGGATAGTTCTTAGAAATTCAAAATATTTAAATCAACTTAATCTCATATTATAAATTAATTAATTTGCCCAAATTTAAAAATAGTTATTCTTTTTAACGCAACAATTTTTAATTGCATATTTATTCTTTGAAATAATTGAAGAGGAGACAGTTTTTTCAAGATCAGACAACTGGGTATAGCGAAATTTATAAACAAAACTAAAACTCTCTTTTTGGAGGTTCCAAGACAAAATTCCAAGATAAAAAAAACGAAAAGACAAGAAATAATTTACATATAACCATTCAGCGAACAAAAATATGGGGTCATGTTAAATAATAATGGGAGAACGACCGAAAAAAATAGATATCGGGTCAATTAAAAGTATAAAATCACCAGGGACAATATAACATACGATTAAAAAAATCATAATAAATCTAAATCACAAAATTTACAATAATTTACGGATAAATTTAGCCAGTCAAGGATATTCCATGAATAATGTGCCAATTAAATTTTAGAAAATCATCAACTAACTTAATCAAAAAGGCCACACGATTTTAAAGAAACTTCCTTCTGGAAATTGAAACAAATTGTTACAAATTATTACCTCATTCACGGGATACCGAGATCTCGAAATTAATTAAACTTAACAAAAAAATCAAAGTAACGGACAAATCTTTCTTTTTTAAATTAACCAAACAAGCTAATACGTGTTGCTCCAGAATCTTTTTAAATAAAGAAGATAATTTTTTTCGAGCGCCGTTTTCTTCTTTGACAACCGGCTTACTCCTGATTAGTTACAAATGGGGCTTCGCGGCTAATGTTACTGGCGAATGTTGAAATAGAAGAAATAGGCTCTCAGGAATGTGATTACAAGGAAAATACTGTGCCCACAAAAATAATCTCTTCTGAATTTGGCGATAATTTATCCACCAATTCGGTCTACATGAAATAGAGTTAATGTTCAAGACATCTTCTCCGAACTATATGAGCAATCAAGCTGACTTCTAAAATTCCTACTAAGACTCAATCCGATTCAGAAATTATAACACCAGAGACGTTTTCAGTGATGTTCGGGCCCGAGAATAGATTAATGCACAGCAGTATAATTGAAGGGAAAATTTGAAATACGTTGAGCCACCCCAATTGACAAAAGGCGTTCCATTTTCTTCTTGAAGTCTCTCATTAGGTATAGAGTTTTCAGAATTCGTCAGGATTGTATCAATTTCGATTGATACATATAATAAAAAGGGAACAACAAGCAGATTCTATTCTTAACCACAAACCATCTTAAATAATTAACCTAAGTCTTAGAAAACCGTGCATCTTCTGCATTAGCGAGAGTAAAATAACGAAATTATTTAAAATATGAAAACCGAAATAGATTAAACCTTAGAATTTAAGGATACTGTGACTTGCAAATATTTTGTAACGTCACAATGAATATTATAAATTAAAATGTATAAGGTGGGACTCATTTAAACAGCCATATTGATAACTCAAGTGAGTCGGTCGGGGACGAAAACTATAAAAAATTATAATTTGTATTTTTAATTTAAAAAATAAACATATTTAAATTGATATTTGACGTGGATGACATTAGGCAGTAGCTTATAGATGCTAATTAACACCCGGGTGTTTAGAATTTGCATGGGTTATGAGATGGGGAGGGGCTTAGGCGCGATTTGAACTCTATGTTACCTCAAGGTACCTGAGAGAACGTGTGGCTATCTTTGTGTGTTTGAGCCAGTGTCAGTGGTGTGGTGAACACATCTCAGAGGTCTGGAGTGTTTTGAAGCGATGTGCAATTTCCCATCCATGTACATACCGGTCGAACCCGAGTATAGCAATAGCTAGACCCATATTAACCAGTGAAGCTTCATAGTACTATATTTAGTAGGGTGGATCTGTTCTCTATCTGCTAGGGTGTGAATAGACCCACTATAGATGCTACAACATCTGTGATACTTTTTCTTCGAATGTCTAAAATCTAAGACGAGGAATCTATTCTTCAATTTCATGAATGCAAAACTTTTCGGACCGTCACGCGGGGCTAAGCAGAACAAAAAATGGGGAAAGCGGGACATATGAAACCTTGAATGTCACAATCAGTATTGAATTTTGGGGTTCAAAAAGGCGTGAAGAGCGTGTAGGGTGATGTGGATCAAGCGGCATTTTTTAATGCTATGCACTGAGAAAACAATACTTCTGAGTCAATGAAATATTAGCTTAAAGCATAAAATGGTGCTTTCGTGCTCGATCAAATGCATATATATTAAATTCAAAAGCATATGATAATGTTTCTTATTTTCGTGATTCAAATAAAATACTAGGCATTCTGATAAGTCCCTGAAAAATGAAACACGGAGACGTTTTTTTGGCCAAAGTCGGTTTTATTTTTCAACATACTCTCCTTTTAGGTCGATGCAGCGAGTCCAACGATTTTCTAACTTTTTGATACCGTTGCGAAGATAGTAGTTAGTTGCTTCTCAGTGCTGTAACTTGTAAATGCGTAAACATAAATGGCTGAAGTTTTGACAGGCGTCATTTGAAGGATAAAGCTCGACGAAAATGGTTCACATTAGTGAATACTAATGCCATCTCTTAGAATTTTCAGGTACTTATCAGACTGCCTAGTATTATTTAATTATTAAAAAAAATGATACGCCTCAACTGAAGATGCCATAGACCTAATAGTAAAGTATCATAAAGTTAACTACATGTCAAATTTGAAGCAAATGATGTGTCCTATAAATTGATAGCACCATGCTCTCAATTCTGAAGTGCGATGCTATCGTTGCAGCAGTACAACAGTTAACTGTATAGTATACTGCCATCATCTATTACCAGAAATTTCAGAAAATATTTATTCAAATCCAAAATACATTTTCTTTCCACACGTTGAATCTAAAGAATTTACAACTTCTTTAAACTCTGACAGTTACTCCTTCGTTTGCTCGCACTTTTATTAACCTTAATTCTTAACTGTATACTCCATACATTATTCTTAACTTAATCAATTGCTGAATTTGTTTAGGAAAGCCGTATTACTTATAAATAATGAGAAACGTAATTTATTAAAACATCCGCAATTGCCGAGAATCGAACGCACTCACCGCTCGCTTAAAGTCTCACACCATATCCCCAATGATATGACGCCACACTTAGCACGAAATCATAAACACTGATAAACACGTTTTCTGGCTTCTTTGTAATTGGGACCTTGTTTAAAATTAAGCGCGCATGAAAATCACGGTCGCCGGGGCTGTCAAATGTCTACCGAGTCAAGCGCTGTTCTTTCCAGCCTGCACAAATGGTCCGGTGGTAAAGTTTCAAATAATAATTTTTAATTCTTCCCCGGCGATCAAATTTTTTTCCAAAATACTTTGTGAAAGAAATTCTTGTAATTTTACGACTTTCAGAGTAGGTCCAATTATTAACTTTTAGGTGATGTCAGTTTCATAATCTACATGAGAAACGTGAATAATGTTAATTTGACTAGAAATAGGAATTTTTCCGTTGAGCTAAGGAATACAGTAGGAAGCAATTTTTTAATAGAAAAAATCTTGTTTAATGTTAAAGTATTTTTTTAGTTTCTCTATACTGCGTAATTATCAAAAAAATCAATTGACATATATACGAATATAAACCAATATATTTTTTTTAAATACATCTTTAAACTATGCACAAACACATACCAGGTAAAAGGTTTCAAACATCGGTCACAGACAACAGACCCAAATAAAAGAATCTGCCCGCGTCGCGGGCACATTCTCATCGCGCGCTGCGCGCGAGGCTTGCTTCGTTCGCAGGTTTGAGCGCGCCTAGGGCGCGCGACGGTTGAATCTCACGCTTCGCGCTCGATAATAGATTACCTCGCGCTTCGCGCTCGAACATAATTACACCTCACCCTTCGCGCTCGGATATTTATTCTTTGCATTTGAAATGCTTGAAAAAAACTTTATCAAAAAGATCTCTTTTAGATGACAGTATTTATATGCGTCTTCATATTCTGAATTGTCTACTTAATAAAGTATAGTCAAATATTAGGTTTCTCAAAGCTTCGTAGGCTTTGAGGTACACATTCTCATCGTGATACTCGCGCTGCGCGTTCGATTTCCGGCAAACATTTGTAAACAGGTTTTGTTGGATTGTTCTTCTCGTAACTTTCGTCGTTTTTCCACACATTTTTTTTAATTTTATTTTTTTTCAACGTTGTTTTTCACGAACAAAACAAAAAGTAGGCATCCTATCAAGAGGTGATTCTTAACGAAACTGTAGATCTTTTTGGTATAACCCTTTTTGTTAATTCATATTTTTTCGTATTCTACATAGTTTGTCCACAAAATGGAATATTTTATTTTCCATTATTTTTTATGCAATCAAAATTTGAATTTTCGATTTTTAAAGAAAATCCAAAAATTTGTTATGATAATCTTTTAGAGCTTTTAAAAATAAATGTTTCTCTTCTCTTAAATTTTTTTCATATCCGGCGTTTTTCGGCTTCAAATTTTAATTTTTGGTTGATTAAAAAAATTTTGAAAACGCTATAACTCTGAGAATTTTCTTTTAATCGAAAAAAGTCATCAGGACAAATTGCCTGTTCTTTTTAATACTATGAATATCCGTACATAGAATTTTAAAAGTTTGAAAAGGGTGGTCTCAAAAATGTTCAAAATGCGCTCACTTTTTGAATTTTTATCAAAAATGGCTGGTTCAATTATTCGTGCTTTCTTTTGAGATCTAAAAAAAGTGTGCCAAAGATGAATTTGATTCGTACATTTTTTCGAGAGTTATCGTGTTTACGGACGGACAGACAGACAGACGCCATCGTAAAAACCTGATTTTTGGATTCAGGGGGTCTCGAAACGTGGAGATCCGTTGAAAAAATGTGATGTCAAATTTCCGACAATTCTAATACTTTCTCAATCGTAACTGATGAGAATGTAAAAAATTATAAACAAGTTTTTTCTATTACTTAAAAACTATTACAATCTGAACTCTAATTAAGCGAAACATTCATACATTATACATACAAATTTCTTTTTTATAAAAATTTGTTCTGTTAATAATACTGGAGATATTCACAGCATAAAGCTTCTTATAAAATAGTTGGCTTGTTTTTCAAGCAGTAATTAAACATATTACAAATTTGTTTCAAATTTGGCACCGTTTTGTTAGAAAAAATTTGTAAGTGCTCCTTATTGGTTAAGTTCGGTTGTGTTTCTTTGTATTGAGGATATTCTTATTTTCATTGATTTCTGCATTATCATCTGACGCTCCTGGAAAGAATAAATAATTAATGTTACTATTTGAAAAAATGAGAATGACAACTGGATAAGGACCAATTTTTCAAAATTCTCCTTTCAACGATTTCGAGTAATTTTTGACACAATTTATCTATAAATGTTTCGAACCTGTAACCTCAATCGCAATTGATCGATTTTCGATGTAAGTGTAAAAACATTTTAGTTCAAATAGTAAGACTGAAAATAACTTACCTTTCCGAAAATTTAATTCGCCATTTGCCACACAAATTTTATCGTTGAGAAGCGATGAGCACAAAATATTACAGGCAAACACAATAATTATCGAAGTCAGTCGAAGTCGACTTTGAGTCTTCGAGTTGCTGTGCAATACGCGCAAACAATATGCGCTGAAAAATTGTACCTTTCAAATATATTTCAAAGGGCACATGCACTAATATTATTTTCAGACCGTAGACTAGAATGAGTAACTTTTTGTATCATTAAAGGATATGGAAATTTTAACTTTTACGTTGGATCTTACGAAAAATATACTTTACTTAAAATTTTGTCTGGGGATTTGATCTCACACAGACACATTATAAAATATGAATAAACTAGAATGTGCTTTGACGAGCACGATCATTTCCCCAATTTTCCAAATACTTGGTCAAATTTTGGTGAATATCTCAAATATTGAAAACTAAAAGATTTTTTTCTTTAGTAGGATGCTAAATAATGAGTTACATTTTTCTACACAAAATTGTGATTAACGTAAAGATTAAGTAACATCCTTTAACTCTTCATCCACTGTGCGACTGTTATTAAATCTTTCCTAAATCAGCAACAAGGTGCAGTATTTGGCTTCCTTTTCTGGCTATTTGGAGTGCTTCCCCAGAGTTTTGTGCTTTGGAGGTGGAAGCCAGTCTCGCAAAGGTGTCAGAACTCTTCTGGGATTTCTCATACTAGGTATACTTTGAACCAAGATGGATTGGGAAGAAAAGTTAAACCATTTCGTGTTCTCGACGGTGCGCCTCGGCTCTGAAAAATCGGAAATAGATGCAATCATGACGGTATCACACGACTGCATCGTTTCCTTCACCCTCATGACCCCGCGTTTTCTTCACCCTCTCCGAACTGCTCTAGCTCGTGCCAGAGGCATTACAACTTCGTGTTCACACAGCAACGTCTGATTCAGCCTGTCCGTTACTCCTTGTGGGATAGAAATAAGACGTTGCAGATGAAAAGAGGGGTGACAAGGATGATGGCTGGTTTACGTACATTCCCAAGTTGTGATCGTGAATGGGAAATAAGAAAAGGGAACTGGGGTGTGATACGGCTCGATACCGGAAAGGAAGGGGATGCTGTGAAGAAATAAGAGGATTCTTGGGAAAAGAAGTTGAAAGGAGTGGATAAGCAGTCGACAGGAAAGTATTTTTGGTGTAGCTGAGGTAGAGGGAATAGCTAAGGCTTGCATCAGCGTTCGCAACGCGGAATATAAAGCAGAGGTCACTCGTTCCGATTTGCTCTACCATCTATTGGACACCAACCATCTACCCGCGAGGCTTTAAAGAGCTCGGGTTTTACGTGTCACGGGGGAATTTTTATACGCCTCTACTTTATGTGACCACGTCGGCTCGTAGACTCAGAAATCACTGACGTTTCTGACTTACGAAACGAAATTCTGGATGCTATTTCTCTAAAGAATGAAGGAGTCGTCAAAATGCAAATAAAGAGATTTAATGACGAGTAGGAGTAAGGGCAATTATTTTTAGTGAATGCAGCAAACGTGTGAGAATTAAAATGCTCAGAAGTAGCAAGGTTCATAATGAAGGTGATGTGAAAGCTTACTTGTGAAATTACTAAAGTTAAATTTTTTTTTGGGCCCTCAAAAGTATTAAAATAAATAGATGAGGAGGACCTATTTACGAAAGGAGAACTAAAGTAATTTTAAAATTAAGTTAGTAGGTTAATTGCTAAAATCATTTTCATGGGAAGTTATCGTGCTATTATTAATGGGCAATTAATTTTGTCGGGGATTATTGTTAGAGTATTCTGACCACGTCAGTCGAGGACAATCCAAGAAGAAATTGCGTATGTGCCTTAAGTTTTATCAAATAACATTTTTTCGTTGTTGTTGGTCAAAGAAAGAAACAATCATTTCAGATTTCAACTAATTATAATTTACAATTATAAGCGTAATCTATTTTCATAAATAAACTCAGCGGGTATCAGAATTTTAATTTGGTCAGAGTATGAACAAATTCAATTAATATTAATCATGATCAGTTTAGAAAAGATGAAATCAGAAAGTTGGAATTAAATCAAGATGAAGATTTCTTTTAATTTATATTAAAAATTAATTACTTGATCTCGATGCTAGTCCACAAAACAGTTACTGAAAGGATCATCATATTTTTGTCACAACCAGGGTGAATTTCTTTGAATTTCAGAATAATAAAGCTCGATACAGCAGAGGAAAAAAGTTTAAATTTATTAATAATTTGACTTGGTAATAGAAATTTCTCTCATCATTGTCTCTTTTCTTCAAAATCTCATTCCGCCGTCGACAAAATCCCGCAGAGATTTTCTCATTCTTGTCACCACCAATGCCAGCCACGATTTACGTAATTATGAATTCATTAAACCAGTTATATTATCAGAATATCATTATTTCTTGCGGGGCAAACAAAATACATAATTCTATTTCTTGTTTCACTTTGTGTTTCTCTAACTTTTACGAAAATAAAAATTGTAAGAGTGAAAAAAACGAAAAGTTGCTCGTTATATCCTAGCAATATCTGCAGATTTCATCGACTCAACACTATTGTTTCGAAGGATTAAAGTTTCAATTCGCAACGTATTTCATCGGTTCGCTGGTGAGTTCGTTGGAAGCCGAAAGTAAATAAACTAGAATTTTTTCTGTCGATACCGATCATCTGTCTAAATCGACAAATACTTTGTAAAATAGCGGTGAATATCTCAAATATTAAAAACTAAAAGAACATTTTTTTGCAGAGGCACAATAAAGAATCTTTTGTCTTTTATTAGAAAATATATTTTATTAAAGTTGCTTTTAAATAATCGGAAAGCAAGTTTTAGATAGAGGGTAATATTTGAAAATGATAATTTTCACCTACCCTAACATGTTAACATTTCTAAAACGTTACTATGGGGAATAACTAGATTTAAATACAGGAATACTTTTAGGGGCGGAAAAATTCATTTCCAGAGTTGAATATTCGTTTTGTTTCTGTGGTTAAAAATTCATTTTGTTCCTAGAAATTGAAATATTCCAGTTTAGGATTTATCATTTAAGTTTGACAAAATTTGTTTTTTTTTTAGATCAAAGAATCTTCTTTGTTTTTATATTCAAATCTTTTGTTGAAAATTTGTCGTTCTTCTTAGATCAAAGCATTTCTATTAGAAAAAAGTTAATCTTTTTAAATGAAATATCGACTATTACATTTTTTATTGAGTATTTATTTTTTTATATAAAATTAAACTGTTAGGTTCAACGTTGAAGTTTTTTTTTTTTGTAAAAAGTCATTTTTGTGCTTGAAGATTCATCATTGTATTAGAAAATTTATCGTTTCGGTTAAAGTTAAGCTATATTGTTGAAAATTACTTTTCTTTAAACACTAATTTCTCTAACTCAAAATTTTGCTATACATTTTTTAGTCAAAATTTGTAGATTTCAGTTTGAAATCCAATACTTGGTTGAAAGTAGAACTTTATGGTTAAAAAATAATTTTTTTGTATTAAAAAATCAATCTCCTTTGATATAAAATTCATTTCCAGACTGAAAATATAACTATTTCATTTTTGGTTTAAAAATGGTCTTTTTTAAATGAAAATTCAATTGCATGTTCGAAAGTTAAACTACTGTGTTAATAATTGTATTTTTTATGATTTATTATTATAGTAGGAGAACTTATCGCTTTTGTGAGACACTAAATTTTTTAATTTATATTTACCTGGTAAACCTTTACTTGTGAACTTCGCATTTTTAGTTAGAAAATCAACTCTGATTAAAAGCCAAAGTCCTTTGTTGAAAATTAATTTTTGTATTAAAAATTTAACTAGGTAATTATCAATTTTTTTTCATTTCGTTTTTTTTCTAAAAAAGTAACTATCTGGTTGAAAATCGATGTATTTTATTTTAGTATAAAAATTTAAGTATTCCATTTTTTTGTTAAAAATGTATTTTTGTTGGTTGGAAATTGAATATTTTCTAAAACATTTTCTTTTGGATGTTTTAAGAAGTTGTAGATCGTTGAGAAACGGGACTCGAAACTGGATAAATTTAAATAATCACTTTTATAGAGAAAAAACGATATTTGAAAGTCATAGAGACTTATAGCACAATGTAAGAAAAATTCCAATTTTGTCTGACTCTTATATTCAAAATTTTTTAAGGCACGCTGTGTTTGAATAAAAACTAAAATAACTAACACTCGACAGATATGAAGGAAGTTTGGTGTAAAATTAAATTTGGATCCGCAAAAATGGATCATTTGGATTTGAAGTTAATAATCAGACTGATAGGCAAGTGTTTGATAACCTAGGGTTTACTATGAGCTATCCATCCTAAAATGCCAAAAGCCACTCGAAAAGTAAATGAGTAAGTAGTTTAGATAACTTTTCTGTAAAAAAATGTAATTAGCGTTCTCATTATGTATCTGTTTTAACCAAGTTCACTAACTGCGAGTTTGGGGTTGATCGTGAATTATTTTGAATAATGGGCACTCACGTGCACCTTTCCGCCAAAAATCTCTTATGAGTATGTTTCTAACGACAAAACGTGGATCTCGTTGGTCCAGCCTGCTTTGGCGTCCGTTGCTGGGGTAATTAGTTGCCTGGCAAATGCATTTGCGAGCCCCCTTTTGCTTTCCAGTCTGGCTTCCTCGTGCAGCTAATCCATGATCACTTAGAGCGTGGGGCGCCGCACTGTGGCCAATGTTAAACCTTCCTAATTTCTCACTCCCTTGCGATCACCCTCGACCCACGAGCAAACTAGTCAGCCATCACAACGCGTTTTCAAATAGGCGACAAACATTTACCTTCTCGGGAAGTGTCCGATGACAACATTATGAAGTTGTGCAATTGATGGACAAGTTCAGTCAAATGGACTGCACAAAAGTAATATATAGGATTGACCAAGAACCTTACCTAAAAGAATGGGAGTAATCACAGAACTGAGTGCAATCTTTATCCGGATTTCGGGGTAAAAATTATCTGCATGTAAAATTACCTCAGGTGAGTATTCTTTACCCTGATATCTCAGGTATTCTTCTGTGTTTACTTACGATGGGAGGGTAATGGTGAATGTTTACTTGGAAGATCTGGATAGGTCGAGATGGTGGAGATACAACAATATGGCGGCGTGTGCTATTCCCATTATATCAGTTTTTCTCTTTTTTGGTTGAAAATTTCCGGTAATAACCTGACATTCAATGATGTATACATTATTTTTCTTACGTAAATAGACACCTTCACGCTCTTTTAAGTTGGAAACACTGATGTATGGGATAATTTCAAGAATATCTGAAAATAAAACCAAGAATCCAACGAACAAATTTTGACCACCACCATAAAATTCATTCTTATTTTCCCTGCTACATTTTTATTTTTTTCTACCGTTTTTTTATATTGCAATTGGAACGTTTTATGCTGGTTGTCTAAATTTGGTCGTTAGATTCTTGGTTTTATTTTCAGGAATTCTTCACATTAAGTTGATTATTAAACGTTTAAAAGGATTTTCGATTTGATTTTAATCGCATTTAAATTTCCTAAATTTTAATTTAGCTCAGTTGGATTGGAGGTCATTTTTATTTCAGGTTTTTTTTATAACTGTTTGGTTACCTTCTCATTTTTTTCTCCTTTCTTATTTTCGTCCAAAGAGAAAAAGAATTGTTTTCTTTTCTTTTTTGAGAGAAAAAGGGAAAAGTTTTGTTTTCTTTCATATGTCAATGGGAACATTTTATTGGCATTTGCGTTAGAATCTTGGTTTTATTTTTGAAAATTCTTGACGTCAACATGATTATTCCAAGTTAAAAAGTATTTTAAATTTGATTTTAATTTCATTTATATTTCTTAAAATTTAGTTGCAAGAAGCAATGATAGTGAGTCCCAAAACATGGCAATATTTCCTGTTTACCATCCGAACAGGTAATGCCAGATAGGTGACTTCCTACAAAAGGCAGTATTTATCTTCTATTCATACCAGAAGGGAAAAATATAAAATCACCTGAAACAAAATTTATTCCTGGTTCTTTCTTTGAAGGTATGGCTTGTAAGAAGGACGTATGCCCTTCGGCATTTTGTTTGAGTTTATAGTCCGCTCAGCATGAACCTAATAACCCATTATCGAACTTGTGATATGCTAAAATAATAAGATGCACTATTCAGCTATTCTAGAGAAAATAAACCTTTAAAAAATCTACCATGGGAACATAGGCCATGAGGTAAGAGTGCTTTCCCCTTTAATTGGATTAGCTGTTAGTGCCCCGACCTTGTAACCGGAAAGTCTGGGCTTGCTACATGCTTTTTTTTGTTAATTTTGTTTTTTTCCTAGAGAAAGCTTTGTAATAAAAATGTTAGAAGTTGAATTTTTGACATATCTTGGCATAATTCGACTTCAAAAGTCTTAAAATAATATGATAACTGAAGAAAAAATTTAGCTATATTCATGGAATATAGAAGGCTTTTAGTCCGAAATAATGCCAACTTTTAATAAGGTTTAGAGCTGGATCAGATATTTTTTCCTTATTTTGTACTTTTCTTCAGGAACTTTTTAGATGTGAATATTTTGAAATTTTAATTAGATTCTAGAAAAACATTGTATAGAGAGTTTAATGAAATACATCCTTTCCTAACGAGAAGGGTTAGACTTATATACTATTAAGCCATTTCCGTTTCTCTGTACGCGTGACTCACTCGGCGAGAAAGGAAGTAATGTGAGACGGAGGTATAGATTTTTTTAGATTGATCTAGAATTCTCGTGTTCATTCATTATATATCGCGAAATGACAAAAAATAATTTGAAAGTGGTAAGTATTCTTTTGAATTTTACTATCTTAAAGTTATTCTAAAAAAATGTAAGGATTTTTTAATTACTTTTAAAAAATGCTTTAAAGTTTTCTCTGGGTCGCTTTGGGTCAAAAATAAGTTTTTCAGTTTTTTATTTATATAGCCTGCAAACATGAGGATCCAAAATTGTTTTATTCTTTCCTAAATAATTCTATTGAGGTTTCTATACACCTAAAAACTTAGAAATTGTAGCTTTTGTATAATTTAAGCTTTGAAACAATCATGATAAGCTTAAAATAAAATTTATACCTAGGACAACAAAAATCCATTATTCTCAAAAATCACGGTAGTTTAAGGTCAACTATAGTATCTTAAAAGTAATGTGTGCCAATATATTAACTGAAAACGGAGACAAAATATAAATTACTTGCAAAGTCAATTTTTAATACAAATTACCCAAATTCGGGAAAGTCAACAGAAGTCAAAAAATTTCATCGCTATTAAAAAAAATTGTTCTCATACACATTTTCATATTAAACTAGATGCATCTATTATTTTTAATTGCTCTTTTTATCATTAAACAACAACAATGTGCAATTTTTAACTTTTTTCAAATTTAAGGATTTTTTCTTTACTGAACACAGAATTTTTAATTTTTATCATCGTCGGGTTCTTTATTAATAGCAGATATAACAAATCTATCATACAACTTTAAAGTACGTAATTTTTGTACATGAAAGGTTTGTTAGAATATCTCTTTTTTATCGACAATTTTTTATCAATTATTTAATAGTCGTTGAAATTAATCGAAAAATATATAAATGAGCACATGTGATTAATTTAGAACAACTATTTTTAATTGAAAACTTCTATTTTGTGATCATTATATCTGAAATTCATGAAATATCTTGATTAAATACTGCACAAAAAACTAGGTATACAATTTTTCTTGAATTCATTTTGAATTCCAGTTATTTTCGCTTACTTCATCAATGTAAAACTGAAAATAATTGAATAGCTTTCAATATTCGTACTACTCAACATGAACCTATTATGGCTTTTTTAAGTACATACTGACACCGTTTCCATGCTAAAAAAACTTTGTTTTTTATCTGTATAAAAACCTGAAACATTATTTTCTTTTGTCTAAATGTATGGGTTTTATATCTCTAAGAGTGGTTTTATATCATTCTTAAAGTTTTTCATTATATTAAATATCTTTTTCGAGGGAGTTGTCAGCTACTTCAGGAAAACTTATTTTATTTAATACATTACATGTTCGAATATTTACAATATTTTTTACGTTTTAGGGCGATTCAACCTTCTCGGGATTCTTTTCATCATTTCAATCTATCCTAATTTATATTCTGAAAATTTCAAAAATAAACAGAAGTTGAATTATTGAAGCGATCAGACGTAAAATTTTCCGAATTTGTAGGCTTAAAAATAGCACAAATTAGAATTTATAGAATGCGTTGCATCCTAAAAATTTTAATTGCGTCGTTATTTTTCAATATTCTTAATTCTTCCATTATACGAAAAACATTAATATTAAAACAGAAAAACAAAGATTCTAGAGAAACCGATTTTCGTAAATCAAACGTTGTGTTTGTTATCTGATAAGTATAAATTATATACAAACAACTTAACAGATTTAGATAAAAATATTTCTGCTTCATCTTTGTTAGAAAGTAGAAATGAATCGAATTATGCAATCATTAAATCACATTAAGAATGACATTAAGAGAAATGAAATACCAACTTTTTTCAATATTTTAAATGCACTTTCTCGAATTATTTTCAAAGCCGTAAAGAAATTATTTGCAATAAGACAATTTAATTAGGATAATTGAAATAATTTTAAAAGGGTAAATGCTTAGAATATCGACTGAAATGCAGAAATCTGTTACAAAAATAGTTTGTGCCCAAATGACTGGAATAAAATTCAAACAAAATTCTTTTTTATTTTTCACATTGATCAAGTGAGTTTACATAAATAGAGTTTGAGATGAATTGGTGAGAAAATGTTCTAAAAAAATTGGGACCCCCGTTTTTTATGGGCGCGACACCAGGTATTAAACGAATGAAGAACATAAAATTCCAATTGTAATTTGAAATTATTTGAATAACCAACATCTTAATAATTAGCACGTCGTGGAAGACGCTACTCAAAAGATGTTTTCGTCGCAAAAGCGCTTTAATCTAGTTTCCAAGACGACTTCACTAACCTAATTACGTCCTTTCTTCTAATTTTCTTCCCTTTCAACATTCCTTCTTGATGTATGTCACTAATGCAACCCTTCGTCGCCTGAAGTTGCTGCCCACCATAATATTCCTGAACTTAGAAAGGATTTTGAAGGACATCTTTGATATGGGTCAGAAACATTGATTTGGTGTTCCAAAACTCGACAACAACTGTGTACGATAAGCCAGGACCAAACTCGCACCTGGAGCCCACATCCCAGTGTAACAAAGACGCACGTAATTCGACGGCACGTGCTGGACAAAGTGCTCTGCGCATGCACTAGATGTCTCACAAAGTTTCCAACAGACCTTGTATGGTATACATATATAGCATCAGCCACACTACATCTCAACCTGTTCAAGTGAAACTTGTAATTCAGTTAAATTTACAATCTCCATAAGGTAAGGATCTGTTTAATCCGCTCTTCAAGTAAAATGAGAAATGTTGGGTAAGTTTTTTTGAACGAAGGACTATAGATGAGCAGATAAACTAATTTGTACTTCTGGACAAAATTCAGTGATTAGGATATGTCATTCCTACAAATTAGATCAATTTTTAACAAAAAAAGATTCGCTACCAAGAAAGACGATTTTTTCACCCAAAAGGAAAGATTTAAAAAAATTAATTTTTAATCAAATAGTTGCATTATTATTTAAATAGTCTACTCTTCAAGCAAATGAGACGAATTTTCGACCAAATATATCAGGTAAATTAGGTTAACGAAAGCTCTACATGACTCCATGGTAAAATATGAGCTTTTGTTATGTGTCAAGAATAATTAAAAATAATCAAATATCAGACTTTACAACCCAAAATGCTATCAAAATAATAATAATGGGATGTACCTGAATTTCCGAACGTTCAAATGAACGAATTTTTTTACTGATAATTATGTAAACTATGAAAAGGGCTAAAATCTTTCTTCATTTATATTATAATTAATTTATTATTAAAACAGAATTATAATGCATATTTTAAAATGCAGTTGGAACAATATTGATGGATAAAATAAAAATGGTGAGAAACATTTTATTCATTTGAACGTTCGGAACTTCAGCTACATTAATGGGACGATTCTTTACGAAAGCAGGAGAATATATTGTTTTAAATATAATTAATGAAGAGACCATATTTAATTTTTTAGGAAATACTGTAAAATCAAAGTTCTTCAAGTTAAAAGAAAAAGGACGCTTTTACCATAAAAATTAAATTCTCAATCCAAAAGGACAAAGTTTAAAAAAGAAATAATTGAAACTTTAAACAAAATAGTTTAATTTTTAGCCAAATAGTCGAATATTAACATAAGAAAAAATTTCCAAATAAGCATATAAATTACTTTGTTGAAGACCAATTTGTATCAAAATACATACATTTTCAACCAAATAGCTGAATTTTCGACTCAAAGGGATACATTTTCAACCAAAAATGAAATATATTAATATTCAGTTTAAATAATTACTTTTCAACATATTTTTGAACATGTTGAGTTTAACGAAAGGAAAAAATGAGTTTTCACAAAATTGTTAAATTTTTTCAACAATAAGTTAAGTTTTTAGGCTGGAAATTTGAAGTTTTTAGAAAACAGTTGACTTTCGAATAAATAAAGAATAATTGTCAACAAAATATATCATTTTGAATCAATAAAGATGAGTTTGCAACAAACTAATTTATTTTTTAACGAAAAGAGGTATTTTCAGTATAAAAAATAATTTTTCAAATAAAATTTCCACCGGTTCGATTCAAACAAAAACGACGAATTTTAAACGAAATGATATAATTCTCAATGAAGAAGATGAATTGCCAATAAACAAGGTATTTATTACACAAAATTACGAATATTTCACAAAATACGTGAATTTTCTGGCAAATAATAGAATTTGCAACAAAAACAGAATAGCTCAATTTTCATTTTAAAAATGTCTTGTAAAAATGTGTTGTAAAATGTTTTGTATTTTCTACCGAAAAAGATGGAGTTTTACCCAATAGTGGAATTTCCAAACAAGAAATATAATTTTCCACTGAGAAGATTAATGTTCTATTAAAAACACGAATTTCCGACAAGACACGTGAATCTTCAAGGACAGTTGGAAATTTCCAGATAAAAAAATTAGTTATCTGCAAGGATAATATATATTCGGAGTAAGTTTTATTTAACTATTGTAAGTAATCAATATGTGACGGCAAAATAATAATTTTACCCTGAAAAAATATGGTATCTTCATTATTTATACTTCTTATCAAAATGAAACATTTTTGTGGATTGTTCATACATTGGATTCACAGTTTTAAGTTTTGTAAAAATATTTATTGATACTAAGCGTTTTTTATTTATCATTTATAAATATTTAAGCACTTTTCATTCGAGATTACAGTTTTCAACCGTAGATGATCAACAGTATGTTAGATAATCAAAAAATTGCGAAAAATTACCCTGTTAAAACTAGAACCCTCACAAGTCAGGTTAAATAATATATCTCGTACCAATTGTACATGACCACAGAATATCACAATTACACTTTTTTAAATTAAGGTTTTATAAATTTTGTGAAATAATGATAGTTTAAACTATTATTTACTTCATAAACTGATTTTATCTGTACGAACAATAATTATAAATTATAACTGTCAAGAATTAAGTATTCTGCCATACCCAGGAAAAACAGCAGAATTGATTATCTATTGATAGATAGAGATATTGAAATCGTGGTATTGATTAAGTCTAAACATACGTTTAACATAGTTAATTAAATAATTCCGTGATATTTTTTTAAAGAGAATCTTAAATTGAATATGTAAGCTTTATTTTATATCGAAAATCGATGATTCCCCTATTTTCTACAAAACTGTTAAATGTTCAGCCGCTAAATACAAATTTAAAAAAGGTAAACTAATAACCAAATAGTTGAATTTTTAATTAAAAAATGCAAATTTTCAACAATGTAACCTAACTTTGAACTCGTTGAATTTTTTACAGAAAAATATTCTTTTTTAACCAAATAATTGCATTTTCAAGAAAGGAAATAATTTGTTTAACCAAATAGTATAATTGCAAACCAAAATACAGTGGTCCTTCGAGTCGGATAAGAGCAACTTGCTTTTGAATAACATGAATATCAGTTTTGCCCAGAACATGAAGCAGAAATAGCTACTTTTTGATTAGGTCGAGTCCTTCTTTGCTTTTCAATCACGCGACTCACAATATGAACAGACTATACAATGGAGGCAAACAAAGCAAGTTTCCTAAAAGCGAAAAAAAACCAGAAAGTATACCAGCAGGGCACTAATGTGTGTTTCGACTGCACAAAACGAAGTGACTTTGGCACGAAACAAAGCAAACTGTACTAAGGGTATGCCCCGTTCTTGCCAGGTCATCTTTTTGTCCTGGACCACCTTTCAAGATTTCGAAGACCCTGGCTAACTCGGAAGTAGCTCCGTTGGACTGGGTACGTGCTTGTTCTCCCAAACTTTTCTCGCCTGCTTCAAACAAAAACACACAAGCACACCTATATATTTATATGCATACATATACAATCTTACTGTATCGCGTTATATTGCGTGGGAGCCTAGAGGGCGGCTTCTATTATAGAAGGAATATGTAACTTTGAGGTTTTACCGCCTGATAAAATATTTACGGAGCAGCACGTGAAGCTAAAACCTTTATCCAACCGACAACATGATAAGTTGTTCGTGTGCCTGATTTAATTAGCGAGATATACTTCTGACAAACTCAACTCTGTGGTTTTATGTTCTAGGTTCATAAAACAATTTAGTTGACTGAGTGTGAAAAAATGTACCAAGGGAGTAGTATTATTAAATTAGGGTAAAAGGTTGTCGCGTATGTGTGGGGGAGGGGGGTAACCTCTCTGTGTAAATATTGGAGGGGCATTTAGAGGGTTGATAATCCGGTACGTCCCGCTAGTTTGAGAACGTTTTCCATGCCTGCTCTTCTTCGTCACGGATCATCAGAACAAGTTTGAGACCATCAGGGTGTGACCTCACGAATACAAACAGCCTCTCCACCTCCGTAGATCAACATTTTTACATTCTCACCCTAATGAGAAGGTATTGGTTTTATGTAAAATTTTACATAGTCGATTTTCATCAAATCTCCACGTTTTAAGACCTCCTTAGTAACAATAAACAATTTTCACAAAGGTGTCTGCAGTCTATCTGTAGTCTGTAGGTACGATAAAATTTTTAAAAATGATTGGATTGGATTAAGCTTTGGTATACTTTTCATGGCCTAAAATAAAATAACCAGATTGTTATCTAGCTGTCTTGGATGAAAATTCCAAATATGAGAGCGTTTTTGAAATTTTTTAGACAATTTTTTCAAGATTTCAGCAAAAGCTATTTATTTTTAAATTATAAATTTTTTTCAATAACTAAAGTATGTAAAATAATTAAAATTAAAGTTTTAACCATACTGTGGAATTTTAAGCCAGAAAAAACAATTTACGGAGAAAAATTGAATTTGGATAAAGGAGGATGAATATTTAACCAAGAAAATTTTAACAAAGAAAAAAAATTCAATTCAAGTTTCAAGCTACAAAGACCAAATTTCACCCATATATTTTAATTAAACGAATTTTCAACGAAATAGTTAAACTGTTAACGAAATATTTGAAATTTCAATAAATTGGTCGAATTCTTAAACAAAACAGGTTTAGCTTCCACCAAAAACTATTGCATTTGGAACTACGAAAGAAGGTGAATTTTTAATCCAGAGGGATGAATTTTCTATTCAAAAACAGAAATGGTCAACATAACAGTTTATTATTTAAAAAAGATGATGTTTCACAAGATCGTCGAATTTCTAATCTAAATAGTAGAATTTTTAACCAAAAGAGCAAAATTCTAAAGAAAAAAATATAATCATCGACATTTCAATTGAAATAATGTTAACTTTAAACGAAAAAATGTTGGAGTTTCTTATTGTGATCTATCAATTTAGTTCGTGTTCAAGCGAAAAAACGAGTAACAGAGGATGTTTTTCAAAAACAGAGAAAAAAAGAATTCTTTAAAACAGTGGAAACGAGAAGAATAGGGGAAGTAGTGTGAATTCGGGATTTGGATGCCTGAATTGTAAAATAAAATTACCGATTTCAAGCGTTTCAAAGCATTTCAAAAATTTGCAATTCACCTTTTTTTCCTCTGTGATATCATATTCACTGTTACGCCCCCCCCCCTCTCTGCAAGTCTGGCAGTGTGACTAATTTATTAAACAACTCCTTATGAATTCTTTAATTATAATTACTTTGTTAGGATTTTGAGGTAAGATCTTTAAAATCTTATCTGCTTTATTTGATATTTGGCTGCCTCTTTTCTTGTATTGGAAAAGATTTGACATGAAATGAGGGACTTTCATTTACTAATTGTAAGATTTTATTAATGGTCAATCATTACATTAATGATTGATTCAACATGGGACGTGGTGAATAAATTCCATCAGTGGTTGTACTTAAGCTGGCCTAAGGCAGAAACAATATCAGCTCTAGCAATCCTGCAACCAATTACGACACGCATCTGGTTGGATTTTGCTGAATCCAGTCAATAACTAACATGGGATTAGAACTTTCGCGTCGCCAACTACGACGAGTTTAGGTAGACTGCTGCCTCGAAACGGGGAAGCGGATTCAGTTTATTAGATTCTCCTAAGTGGTATCTTCCAGTAATTAGAAGCAAGAGTCACAAAATATAAGAGTATATTATTAGGAAAGTTTGACCGATCTAGGATATTATTAAATAGCAAAAATAACACCAAATCGCGCATCTTCGTCAAAATGTTAGCTTTGTTACTGCTCACAGCGCAAGCGCGGCAGCCATGTTTGTTCCACACTTACAGGATTTTATGTGGCGAGCGCGCACCAATCGCGTGAAGCTTCCTCCTAGCGACACATATTACCTAACTTAGGACCAAGCATTTCCCTGTCTTTTTCTTTCAACTCTTGCTCGAACGAAGAAAATCGAAGCCTAGGATCCTACTGGTATTCTCGACCGTTCTATTAAATTGTAAACATCTAGAAATATTATACTTGTCTATCAGCATATTCGCATGATGCCTTCATCAAATCATATCTACATGCAGAACTTGTGTCAAATTCTATTCAAGGCGAAATCTTATACTTTTCTCTCTACAGATTGTCGTTCAGCATCTAGCAAACCTTGTCCAAGCAGAACTTACGTGAAATCTTATCTTTCAAAATTTCGGAAACATCTTTGAAATTCTGTCAAGCCAGAAATTTCTCACCTTTTTATTAAAAAATGTTCGTTAAAACTTTATTCAATCTTATCCAATCAATCAATATTTGCATATTTAATTTCTATAAAATCTTAGCATCAAATGACTTGTAGCATATTTCATGTACAAAAATCTTGGACAACTTCAGAGAATGAGAAATCTGATACTTTTCTATCAACAATTTTCTCAATCCATAACATTAGATAGAATTTTAATCACAATATCTTCGTAGAAATTCTGGAGGAGTAGAATTGTTTTGAGAATGTCTAGGATCCTGAAAATGGGATGTAATACAATTCTCGCCTGGATAAGATTATATAAAGTTTCTATAAGAAATTGTTGATAAAAAATGTATGAAATGTTACAACAGATAGAAGTTGATGAACAAAATGTATGCTTAAAGATATAGGATTAGATATAATTCTGGCGAGAGATAAACTTTGACAAAATTTCAATGGAAAAATGTCGATAGAAAATTAAACGATTTCTCGATAGATAGCCTAAAAAATACAAAATTCTGGAACGCAAGATTTAATACAAATCACCTGCGTTCAAGACTATTTTGCTTCGATTGAAATCAATAGAAATTCTACCAAAATGTTTTATAGAAATTGATTACGAGACACGGTAGGACATTTCCGATAAACGTAATTATTAATTTATTAATTTGAACAGAATTTCTATTCAAGGAATTTTATAGAAATATAAAAGAAATTCTTAAAATTGCGGATACAGGAAACGGATTGAAAAATATTAATTTTTGGTTATTAAATCCTACCAATCATTTTCATTTGAAACAATACAAACATTTATATTGGCAATCAATTTTCGCAATATTATTAGGTATCAATCATATCAGTTTGTATTTTATGTGTCGTATACAGTAGTGCAGCGCAATTTTGAATTCAGCACGACTCAAGTTGTGTAAATTGAACTGAACTCTAACTACATAAGCTGTGGTCAAAGTTGTTCTCTGATCGGAGTCCAGTGACAAATTATTACACTTTGAATTGAGAGGGATTTCTGAAAGGAGTCATTCCCTGATATATATAAAATTAAATTGACACCGAAGATTGCAATTAATTTATCCTCATTTTTGATACAATATTTATAATATTTTTCATAGAAGAAAATTGACCTTTGGATTGACAAAATCATAGAGGAATGATTTCATGAATTTGTGCAAATAATAAATTTTGAGAGCCTGTATTTGGTGAAAACATCTACATTGACGATTTTTTAACCATTGGGATCTAGGGTAGTAAATCTCCGCTAAGTATAAAAAATAACATATTGCAAGCTAATTTTATCAATAAAACTAAAAAGACATAATTGTATGAACTTTGTCATGACTATTACATGATTGATAAAGGTTCTGTTTACAAATTTTATTTTAAATATAAATTTGTTTCTTAGGCAGTTTCAAGTATACGGATTTTTATTGAAAGTTTCTAGAAGTTGCTACGGAAAGTTTTCAGTGATTGTTATTAGCCTTTTCTACGGTTGCTAATCAGCATTTCTAGAAATTATTATTTAAAGTTTTCAGACGTGTTTATTGACAGTTTTAAATGCTATTCTAACTGTTCTTAAGGATAATCTTATTGTTCATGGGAGTAGTTATGAATTTATTTCAGGCAATGTTATTCAGCATCGTTATGAATCGTATACTTGCTGAGTTTTTTATCGAAAATTGCTTAGATTGTTATTTGTAACGTTATATATGTATATTGTCTACTACTAGGGATAGAAATTGTTACTGGTAGCTGTTGGGTCTTTCATTGCCATTTGATTAGGCTGAGGTTGTGGTAACCTTCACTAAGGGTTGATATTAAACGTTAATTTGGGTTCTTAAAAAAATTAATAATAGGTTATTGACCACTGATTTGGGTCTGCAGCGTCTATGGTTAAGAATTGTAGCATTTATTATTAATAAGTATTGTTATTAATACATGCTGAGATTTGGCATTGACCTTTGCTATAGAATATTGTTAAAGGTTAATGGGAATTTTTACTAAAAGTTTCCAAGGTTGTTTAGACTAAGGTTTGATAGTAACTGCTGCTAGAAGTAGTTATGGAAGTTTTCATTTATTGTTATTGACTGTTGTTATGAGTTGTAATTGCTAGTTTCTGATGCTTTTTATTGATAATTGCTAACGTTGTTATTATAAATTTTTGAAGTTTATATTGTCTGCTAGCAGAGATATGTATTAAAAGTTGGTAATAATTGTTATTGAAAATTACTAGACGAATGAGACTGACTATCGTTAAATACTATAATCGATGAATGCTGGTAATTTTTATTGCCAGTTGATGAGGCTCACGTTATTTTAACCAACTTGAGCAATTGATATTGATAGTGTCTAGGAGTCGTTATTAACCGTTGCGAGCTTGTTATTGACATTAATTAAAATTTAATTGTTAATGACCTTTATATTTTGTATGAAATAATATATGCCTCTAGAAAATTGAATGTTTGATGATATATGCTCTTATTTTTTGAAAATGACTTGTACAACTTTTATTTGACAAAATCGGGTAATAATTGCACAAATACAATCGCACTAGGCAGGGTTTTTAAATCAAAGATGTTTTTGTTGGGTTATAAAGATAGTGATGAAAAAGAAATTGCATAATGAGATATTTCACACCCTGAGGGATCTGGATGTCAAGCAGAGATAAAACTGCCGGCGTTGAATGATATCTGATTTTGAGTAGCCGACCTCGGGATGAAAAAATGGGCATTCTTTCATCTGCTCTAGTGCACCCTCGCTTGGCAGCATTATCCGATTGAGCCCACTTCTCTACTTTAATCTCGGCGACTCATGGCTCGAAATGGGAAAATGTCGCCCCTAAGCGGGTCTCAAGAGCGGTCGTAATTACTGTAAAAACGATATGATTACAGAGGTCATGCTGCGAGGCAAGCTCTCTGATTTCCGTCATCAGCGTCGGCACGCTGCAAAAGCACTCGTGCACGGCTGGTAACCTGCGTGTGACCCCATGCATGAACACCCACATATAGTATTAAAGCCCAGGGCGATTTGTAGCTGAACAACTAAAGTTATGGTCAAATAAGCAATGCACGCGAATACAGTCGGCACGAGCAGCAATAAATGAATATTTAATCAATCTTCTCGCGTGGATGCCTCCAATTTGAAGGTATCGCACGGTCTTGTTGCAGGTGGGCTGGTGGGGTATGGCCAGCTTAACAAAGGCACGTCGTTATGCTCTGCCCTTTTTCTATTTACTTACCTCCACCTTTTTCACTTTAATGCTAAAAGAACTTCGCGGAACTTTTGAAGGAATAAAAAGAACAAGCAAATAAAGATAAACGCTCGGCTGACGACGCCAAATGTCGTCAACCACGGTCTTCATTTCAACCGCTTAGATCCGCTGAAAGCGCCATGAAATGCTTTTGTATTCTGTAAAAATGCATTTTTTACTTGTCAGAGCATTTAATACCCTCTATTGAATAAATTAGGACTGGGAGAAAAATTATAAGGTAAGGGTTATAAAACGGATAAGGCTATATAACCCAAATAGTGTTAAATTGGGTTGATTGTTATTTATTGTTTGGGGAAAAGTGGCTTTTATTTCTAAATTATAGATGAGGAAAGGAATCTTTAAATAGGCTTTTCAGTACTGTCCTGTTTTTTAAAGAATACCATTACTAAAAAAATCAAAAAATAATTTTCTATAACAATGAAATGTTAAAAGAAAGATCCACAAAATCAAGTGAATCAGTTTTTGAAGAGTTTAAATATTGTATAAAATAATTATTTAATAATTATTGATAAACATCGTTACCTCTTATTGTATGGAACAAATAGGCAGTCCTATAGATAACTTCATATCAACTGTGTCAGTCAGTCATTTTATATAACTTATTCAATAATTAAAATTCCCTTTGTTGATTTATTTGTTTTTATGATACCATAAGAAGCTTTTCTATAATTATAATGTGAATTAAGATTAGTGCCTTACTAGAACCCAATCTTATTTTAGGGACATAGTTTGCCGGTTTAAAATTTTCTCAGATAGCATAGAGAACTCTGAGCATACACATCTTGCGATTAGTTTCTTCAAACTTACAGAACTCATAGTCAACAGAAGTTATTAACATTAATATAATCACTTTGAAAGAGAACCCAACATTGCGACCATTCAAGGAATTCGCCTTCAAGACTTGTAATTTGGAATAATAAAACAAAAATACATTTGAGGTAGCTTCTAGTAATCAAAATCCTCAGTTCCGCCAACTTCCTAACCTAAATTCAAAGATAAGGTCATCCCGTTTCATTGACGGACCTTGATTAATTCCCAAGGCATCTCTCCCACATCTACACGAAATAAGCAAGCCCACTAACTTTTCCAACACTAATGAATAATTTTCCTCAGAATCTGGAATTAAATAATAAATTCTCACTAGGCTGTGAATGTTATTTAAT
>NC_046660.1:78118376-78126371 GCF_010883055.1 Belonocnema kinseyi | reverse complement strand
TTTATATGTGCGATTTCATTTGATGACCACTTTCAGTCCCAGATATTTTCCACTTTTCCTTTAAATAATATACTTTTTTCAAAATTATTTCAATGGAGTACTTATTTTGAAGCGTTTCCAAAATTTTAATACAAATTAGGTGAAATGACTTTTAATAGCTTAGAATCATGATCACAATTTTTGCATAATATTTTCTGTGAAATCTCCGGTAACGTATAATTCCAGTTTATCATACTAGAAAATAAGAGAATGAAGGGAATTTTGTGAAATTCTGAAGTCAAAATCAAATAAATCGTAAAAATAATCATTTTTCCTATATTAAAAAAAAATCAGCTCTGCATATATTTGTGAAAGATTTATGCATTCTTTTGTTATCATAGTCCCATGTCCTGACAGGCGATTTTTAGAACAATTCATACCCAGCACAAATATATTCCTTATTTATCAGTTTTATATCGTAATACTTTCTTGAGTGACCCTTAATTGAAAAAAAATATATATTTTAGGCGGTTTAAAATTTGTTGTGCTTAAAAATGTATATCATTGTCTTGAATGGTCGACTTTTCGACAATCATACCCATAAATGCTAAACAAATTCCTAGGAAATCGGCAAATAAGTTTACGTTGTAGGAAAAAATAGTTAATCCAACTGCTTTGTTATTTTTGGCTAAATAACTTCTGTCTCAGAATGATGCCGTAAAACGTTAAAATTAATTTTCTTCATAAAAGCACCCTTTTTCAGTGAAAAAGTATTTCGAAGCTTCAGTATTAATAACATTTAACAACAGTTAGTCTTTTATTATAAAGAACTGAACATTTTAACCTTTTTTTCCTGGCAAGCACAATTTATTTTTAGAAAAGTATTACAGCTTACGTTCTGCGCTATACTTAGTTATAAAAAACCATTATTAAACAATTTCCTTATTTTTTTTTCCTTCTTTATAATCAAATTAACATCCTTGTCCTTTTTCAACCTATAAGCACCATTTCTTCACGGAAAAGGATAACTAGATACGTTGAGTTTTACATTTATAGTTAAACTAAAACATTATTCGAAAATTGTTTACATATGTATTTGATAAAAATGTAAATTTTGACCCTATGTGTGAATCTAAAAGCAGCGTTTCTTCCTAGAAAAGTATTACTAATAATCCTCTTCAGTAAAAACCGGGTGCTTTAAGGTTTAAAAATGGATAAAATGTTACTTTTTACATTCTCATCAAGAGACGGTATTAGATTTGTGTAAAATTTTACCCCCCTCGTTTTTGTCAAATGTCCACGTTTTGAGGCTCCCTGAATCCGAAAAACAGGTTTTTACGAATATGTCTGCCTGACTTTGTGTTTCTCTGTGTGTGTGTGTGTGTGTGTCTGCAGATTTTTAGTTTGTAGCACGATCACTTTCGAAAGAATTGACAGATTGGATTGGCCTTTGGTGTACAATTTTAGTGTCCTAAAATAAAGGTCAAGTTCGTTAGCCAGACATTTTGGGTGAAAATTCAAAAAGTGAGCGTATTTTGAAAATTTTTGAGACCACTTTTTTTTTAATTCAAAAATTGTCTGTACGGATATTCATAGTATTCAATCAGACGAATAATTTATTCTTATGACTTTTTTTATAAAACCCAAATTTACCACAGTTATAGCATTTACAAAATTAAAAAAAAAAACACGAAAATGAACATTTTAGGCCAAATAACGCATGATATGAAAAAAGTCAAGAATCGTTTTTTTTCCAATTCCCCACAAGATTGTTTAAACACCTGTTTGATTTTTCTTAAAAAGTTGAAAATTCAAAATTTGATTGTACCAAAAATTTTTGAAACCACATTTTTCAAGATTTCAAAAGTCTATGTACAATTATTCATACTACTCAGAAACTCAAACAATTCATCCTAATGACTTTTTTCTGTAAGAAAAAAATTATCAGAGTTAGAGCATTTTAAAAATCCAAAAAAACAAACAAAATGAACATTTTAAGCCAAACTACGCACGATATTTAAAAAAGCCACAGAAAAAAAACGTTACTTTTTGAAAGCCCTACAAGCTTATGATAACAACTTTTTTAATTTGGTCGAATAGTTAAAAATTCCAAATTTTATTGTACCAAAAATAATGAAAAATCAAAAAATTCCATTTTTTGGTTAAACTATGCAAGATACGAAAAAAATGAATTAGCTGAAATTGCGCGTCCCGGTAAGACCCACAAATTTATAATAAATCATTTTTCGATAGGATGCGTAGATTTCGTTTTTAGTCGCAAAAAAAACATTAAAAATAAAAAAATCAAACTTGTTTGGACTAGCGACACAAGCTTGGAAAAAAAATGAGACAAAACTTGTTCATCCAAAAAAGAGCTATAATTTTTTATAGGACACGTAGTTTTTGGCTTTAGACGTAAAAATTAAGATTCAAAATAAAAATATTAAATTTTTTTGAAAATGACACAACGTACAAACTAAATTTAACAGACAAAAAATGTTCGCCTGAAAAAATCAATTAATTTATTAATAATCATTTTTAGATATGACGAGTATAAATTAGTATTATTCAATTTTTATGCATATTATGAATTTTAATGATATAAATTTATTGAAATGATACATGTTTAAGCGCAGCTTCGAATACAATTTAAAGCAAAATAAGAAACAAATATAAAAATAATCATGATAAATACAATTTGCTCTTTATTTTCCAATTTTCGAATAAGCAATCCCAGGCAGAGTTACATAAGAAATGTATCATATTTAATATAATAGTGTTGTGTATAATGAAGAAAAGTTGACGTTTTGGACAAATCGAGTGCGAAGCACGAGATACGTGATGAGAATGTTTTCGTTAAAGCCGAAAGCGCTTTAACAAAAGAGAGTTCAAAATCACAAAATTACAGTTGTCAGTCCGTTGATCTTCGATTTTAAAAGGTGTGTCCACGATAATCGAACGCGAAGCGCGAGATAAATACATCATCGAGCGCGAAGCGCGAGGACAAACAGTTGCGCGCCCTAGGCACGCTAAACGTGCAAGCGAAGCGAGCCGCGTGCGACGAGAATGTGCCAGCGTAGCGGACAGATATTGTACAATATATTTTTATAAAAATTAAAAACGTTTATATTTGACTCTTTTAATATACCCGAATATAACTCATAACCTATATATCTGGTAATAAAATTTTTCGAGGAAAAAAGCTACAATTCAGTAGATACAGGGCTAAATTGTAAATTTTTTTACAATTTCTAAATTTTATAATATTAAAAAAAAATTAGTAGCTATTGGTCCAGCCCGTATTTGATATTATTTAAACCGTTCAGAAGTTGTGCCATTTGGACATATCAAAAAGAGGCGCTGCCAAGGCTCTGATCAGTATTTCAGCGAAAGTATGCGATTTTTATATAATTTAACCCCCCTCCCCCGTTTTTGTCAAATGTCTACGTTTTGAGACCCTCTAAATTGTGTCAAACAGGTTTTGTACGAATATGTCTGTCTGTATGTATGTATGCATGTCTGTCTGTCTGTTCGTGACGATGGCGATTTAAAAAAATAGTCTATTCCATTAGCCTTTGATACACTCTTTTAGTGTCAAAAACTATGGGTCATGTTCGTTATACAGATATTTTGGAAAAAAATTCAAAAACTTACAGCATTTCGATAATTTTTTAGACCATTTTTTCCAGATTTGAAAATCCTATGTACGGCTTTTCATATCACTCCCAAATTCGAACCATTTATTATCATAACTTTTTTGCTAAAAAAAATCGTCAGCGTTATAGCATTTTCAAAATATATCATTTTTCAGAAAAACTTTGTAGGATACGAAAATTTTTTTTTGAAAAATGATGTACCCCAAAAAGATCTACTTTGTTATTATTTACTTTTTGATCGGATGCATAGTTTTTGTTTCATTTATAAAAAAAAAACAACAGCGTTACAAATAGAAAAAGTAGATTTTTCGACAAATTGATACAAGCTACAAAAAAATAAAGAGGCAAAATTTGTTCTTCTTCAAAAGATCTACACATTTGTCATTAATCCTTTTTTGATAAAACACGCAGTTTTCATTTTAATCCTGAAAAATAACGTTAACAATAAAAAAATAAAATCTTTGGAAAAATGATGAAAGGTGCGAAAAACATAAATAACGAAAAATAGTGCATACAAAAAAGATATACAAAATTTTTAATGAACTTTTTTTCGTAACAATGCATTCAAATTTACAATAACAAATTCAAATTTTTAAATTAAAATTGAAATTATTTCTTGAAAAAAAGATCCTACTCCATCTTCACTCCATTGGGAAACGAACCACAAAACTTCTGATTTCCGGTCAGGTGCTTTTCCAATTAAGCTATTAGAGGGATCAGAGTAAGAACTCTTAATTCAAGAACATAACGCTAATTTTTAGCTACGTTTTAATGGTACAAGTAACTATTTTAAAATTTTTTAGATTTATCTTCTATATCATCACAGATTGTACCTTACCGACAGTAGATCAACCCTCCAAACCATGAAGGCAGAAGAATCTACACAATATCGATCAAGTTAAGAATCTTAAATAACAGAAAATGCTTAACGTCTTAATAAGACTAAATGGAAAATAATATTTTTAAATTAAAATTGAAAGTATTTCTTGACAAAAAGATCCTACTCCTACTCTCTGATGATATAGCAGACACATTTTTTATTATAAAAAAATTCAAATTTACGATCACATTTTAACTAAATATAATTTTTTGCCTAAATCATATTTACAAATTTTCTCCAAGCCACTTTACGCTAGGCGCGTATTTTTAGTTTGAATAGTAAAAGATAACAAGAAAAATAAAAAATTTAATTGATGGAAAAATGAAATAAGTTGTATTAAAAAGTTTAGTAATAAAATTTTTTTATATTGCGCACTTTTTTTATTATGAATAGTAATTATATACATTTGTTAAAATGATTCATTTTTTCCCCTTGGCTGAGAATTAAAATTAGTGGAAAATAAGGAGGACATATCAAAGTAACCATGAAAAATAAAATTTGTACATTATTTTGCAATATTCGAATAAGTAGTATCAGTCCAAGGTGCAGGACTTAATCAAATATACATTTGATGTAACAGTGTTGCACATAGTGCAGAAAAATTCACATTCTAAACAAAATCGAGTTCAATTACAGTTGCATATTTGTTGACCTTTCATTTTAAAAGGCCTACGCACAAATGTGGGAGACATGCAAAAACCGAGCGCGTAGCGCGAGTTAAATACATAACGAGCGCATACATTTTTATATGTACTTTTTCATTAGAAAGTGATCTTTATTCTGTTCAATTATTATAATTTTAGAAACTAGTAAATTCTTTGAAAAATATTGGGAATAAGTTATCATCTTCCAAAGCGTTAGAAGCCATGACTTGCCCTTACACCTATACAAGTGTTATGAAAATGGATAATCTATGAGCGAGGCTCAGCCCTGGTAAGTAAACTTAGTTGACGATTTACCAGGAATTTTTTTGAGTAACAATTTTAATTGACGCATATAATAAGTGATTGGTATTTTCTCAATTCTACACTAAGGAATTTGTAGAATAAATTATTTATTTAAAAAATCTAATTCATCCTACATGAGAAAACGCGCGAAGAAAATATATCGATCTTCAGGTCAACGTGATACATACGGAAGAACGAAAAAACGGAAGAGAGCTTACGCGATTGAAAGCTCGCCGTGAAACGACTCGGGAAGTCTTGGTATTATGCATTATGTATGGGTCTATGCCCAGAAGCAGTTTGGCACGCGATCGCCCCAACTTGAAACACGAAGTGAACTTGCGATCATTCCAAGTTAGAAAGTTCATAAGCGGTTGGCTGTCATGTTTCGACTTCACATTCCGATTAATTACCATTCATTTACATCTTCATTTAAATTTACTATCTACATGTCCTCTGGATAGTGAACCTCATTTTCGATATTCCCTAGTGGACAACATTTCTACGAGAAAATATATTTTTGCAAATTATAATGTTTTTTATATTTGTCGATAAACAGATGCACTCAGGAATTTTGGTTTTCTGCAGTTTTGCAATTATCTAGCTAAATTCTCAGCCGAATGCGAGTGTTTATATTAAAAATGTGACTGCATTACCTGATGACGTATGAAAAAGAAATTCAAGTTTAGTTCGGAAACAAATGCTTTCAGTTTAATCTTTCGAGTTTTAAAATATAAGAATTTTAGAAAACTGAACTATTTAAATTTTATATTTGTTTCAAACATATTTTTGACTAATAAAAAGTCTTTTTATATGTTCCAGGTGAGTTGCTGTTTGACCTATTCTTACCCAAATCAACAGTCAGTATAAACATAATAATAAAAACTGTAAGCATATCATATTTCAAAGGTGGACATTAAAAGTCTTATAATTTTTAAATAATTCGTGGAATGACTTAATGATAAATAATAAGAAAAACGTTAAAGTGATTGGAAAAAGGTTTATGTTCTATTATTTTTTTATTCAGTGCTATGTGTTTGAGATGCTGGATCCAGGAGGTCAAAGGCTTTAAACCTCAGAACATCCCTCGAGACTCGTGGCTTTACCTTTTCTGACACAGAAAAGCAAGCCTCACCCTTCTTGACGTTCAAGCAGCATTCGACTTTCGCAACTCGAAGTGGTCGTCCCGCAGATCGTAGTATGATTCAATCGACTTCCCTGATGATCGCGTATCGCGATTTCCCATGCGACCACACTGCATTTTTTTCTGTTGACTATATTCATAATTTCTACTTAAAGTTTTATACCTACATTTCTTCCAATTATGAGGAGAAATTTCGAACTTTGAAAATCTTAGGTGCGGCTCGAAGGATCCCTACCAGTTCAGAAGAAAGTAATTTATATTTTATTTATTTCAAGGCCTGCTCAAAAGAGCTCGAAAAAGGGAAAATAGGGTAATGTTTGTGTTTAACAAACTTTTTTCACGTTTGATATAGGAAAAAAATCTTTTTATTAGAAATTTTATAGTTTCGAAATCATTTCAAATGATTTTTGAAATTAAAGAACTAAATTTTTTAAATTGAAAATTCCGTGAAATAACGGCGTGTAATAAATAATTTTTATATGCTTTAAATCGTTCTCGCGATCTTCAATGTCTCTTTTTTAAAGTTTTTTATTAGTAAATAATGCATGATACTCGTAAATATAATTAAATATTGCTTTTCAAGATTTATTATTTTATCCTTAAAATATATAATAACATTTGAAATTGTTGACAGTCGCAAAAATCCTTTAAAACGCAATTTGACATATTCTTGATTGCACAAAAATTTATTATTTGGAACTCCTAGGATATAAATTAAATTAAAATTATTCATGATTTTCCTCTTAAAAATCTTGTAAATAAAATGCACGGGCGCGTTCACCGCCCTAGATTCTTACTTTCTAATATTAAATATTTAAACAACTCAAAAATCCATAGCAACAGATTTGATAAATATAAGGAATTCCAAACATTTATAAAAAAAGTTAAATAATTTAAAAAATTATTAATTTTAGTTATCATGACATTTTTGAAAAAATTCTTACTTTCGTAATTCAAATATCTTAATAGATGCATATTCCTTCACGTATCTAGAGATTATAGCTTTTTAATAATATTGTTAAATTTAAAATAGCATTATTTTTTTCATTTCGCAGTTTAAAATCGTCCATTTTTCAAAAATTTTAAATATGCAATTGTAAATTTAAAACACATTGAATTTATAACTTCTAGCAAACCTGTTATATTAAATAATCAAAATTCATTAGCTTTAAACGCTTATCATTTTAAATCACCTAAGCACTAAAAACAGTATCTATATATAATATTTTGACAATGAATTGTATTTTTAAATGTGAAATATTTAGAGAGAAGGGAGATAATGAGAAAGTTTCCCAAAATAGTGGAGAAAAGAGAATTAAAAAAAAACATAATTCAAAAACATTAACAATTCAAACAGCCAGAATAAAAATTTTATGGATGAGTGAAACAATT
>NC_046660.1:78113995-78118276 GCF_010883055.1 Belonocnema kinseyi | reverse complement strand
GTAATGACAAACCTAAATTGAACAAATAATATGTAACATGTATGGGTTTTTAAAGAATAATAACTTATAATATGCGATCGACCATAATACGTATGCAGAATCTTCAAAATAAAATATGATAGAATATCGGTGAGTGCATTTATTTTCGAAAAAAAACAAGAAATCGTTTTTTTAGTTACGCGCTATTTTAAAGTTATGACAAAATAAATTTCACTTAAAAATCGAGGAAAAGACGGTTTTTATATGCTATGTAGAACGTCTGAAACTAATTCAGGTTTGCTTTTCCAGGTCATTAAGATTTAGAAATGTAATATTTAGATCTGAAAAATGTCTCAATTTAATTATCGAATACTCAACAGCAAAATAAAACCCTCATAACTCTTCTGACTTTAAAATATTTTTATATCGCATAAACATTGTTTCAGAAAGAAGAAAAAACAATTAATATATTCAAAAAGTGGTTGAAAATGTTTATTTTGCTATTAATAATAAAATATCATTAAAAAATAGGAGAAACATTACGAATATTATTTTTTGTTTTAAGACTTAAGAGAAGTTGCTATCCATCATAATCATTGCAGATACACTTCAGGTACATAAATATTCAGTTTAAGATTTAGGTCAATTCTTATAAGCAATTTATATGATTTAATATTTCCATGTGGTACTCAAGCGCATGAAAAAACTTTATCTTGATTGAAAACACTTCAATATCTCGTAGAATTAGTATTTAGAGAATAAAATAACCATTAGTTAACAATTCTCATTATTGTAGATATTGTAGTGAACCAGTTTTTTACGCAATAATGTTTTCCTCATTAAACAACTTTCAAAGAAATTCTATAATTGAACAATATTTTTAAAAATATTTTACAATATTCTAAACAAACAGTCATTTATAGCAATTTTACGTCTGGATATTCGTTTTTTTAGTAGAGATTAGTTTAATGCATCTTGAAAGAGGTAATTCGTAATTGATATTATTATTATCTAATAATAGTAAATATTAACATTTATGAACAAAATATTTAAGAAAAATTATTTGACTATATTATGTTGCTTAACTTTAATATTTTATGAGAAAAATTTATTCAAACAATAGTAGTCATACAAAATATTATTAAAATATAATACAATCATTATAATATGTATATGACAATTATTTTAAATATTGTTAATAATAATAATAATAATAATTACGAGCTCTTGTCACATTTTTTTGATCCAATATAACCACTGAGATAGCTGCAACATAATTCAGCAGAATAATAATGTTTTCTCGATGGAAAAGCTAAATTTTTATTTTCTTAAAATATTGTTACTTAGCAATACTTCTATTCAACATTTATATTCATCCGCAACTATTTAGTTCAATTTATAATTAAATTGAAAGTTGTTTGATGAGAGAAACATTAATATGAGAAACTATTCTCGAAAGATATTTAGTTCTGCAGGACTTATTCCTGCGCTTTTCTAAAAAAACATAAAAATTGGTCAAGAATTTTAAGCTATAGTTTATTATAATTTATATGTTATTATTATTAATAAATGGTAAATTATTATAGTTTCTTATAACTATATTATTTAGTTATATATTTCAGACTCCTTCCACTGTTCACCGATCAACTTACTCTTATATTTATACATGATAAACAAGTTGGGAAAGTATTAGATATCAAACAAGAGCTGGGACATTAATTTTTATGAGTAGCAATGCTATAGCCTGACATATATTATATATTTATCCTATATTTTATACTTTTTTATCAGTATAGAATTTATTATTATGAAGCGAAAAAAATATTCATATTTTAAGCTTTTCCGATTACTTCTGGAGAAGCATTGTGTATAAATGCATTAAACAATCATTACAAACCTCTAATTTAAAAATGTCATCTATTTTATTCAGGGATTATTTTCTAATATGATATAAGAAGTAATTATGTTAAAATGTTATGGAAACTTTTGTATTTATTTAAAAGTTTTTGTTTGGCAACTCATACTAGGCTGTTCTCGCAATTCGGGGGCCTAAACTTTTTCAAAGAATCTGTATTAGTCGACCCATGTACATAACTTTTCACCCACAGTGAAAATAGAAGTCAGCACTATCGATCTTATTAATCTCTTTAAACAATAGAAAATTCTTCACGTCGTTTCAGACTAGATAGAGCTATGAATTAAAATTTTTTCAAATTAAATATTTTCTGAAAAAAGGTCTCCTCCTTCGCTCCCCTGTAAATCGAACCAAGAACCGATTGCTGGTCGAGAGGTTTTTCCTTAAGCTACTAGAGAAATAGAAAGAAGAATCTTTTTCAGAAATACACACTACATTTTGCCAGGTGCTACGTAATAATACAAGTCATATTTTTTAAGTAGCCTGTATTATGATCAGCTTTAGTAACCACAGATTCGTGTAGATATATGTGTTCACGCATAGCTAAAATAGAAATTAACACTGCCAATCTAAGTCAAATCTTTAAATAACGGAGAATTTCTAACACTTGGCAAAATAATGCGTGTATGCCTGAAAAAAGATTCTTCTTCCTATCTCTCTAGTAGCTTAAAGAAAAAACTCCCAACTGGCTATCGGATGTTCCGTGGTTCGATTCCCAGCGGTGCGAAGGAGAATATATATTTTTTTATAAATTAATTCATAGCTCTATCTAGTCTGAAAACACGTTAAGATCTATCTGTGATTACCATCCCTTTGGCGATAATGTAGATTTACTGAAAAATTTAAGTTGCATTAATACGTATAACGTTAGGAAAATTTATGCGTGTTTTTCTAAGAAATGATTCATCTTTCGATCACTCTAGTAGCTTTAGGGTAAAGCAACCGACCAGAAATCGGATGATCTGTGGATCGATTCCCAGCGAAGCGAAGAAGATGTTTTTCAGAAGAAGTTTAATTTAAATAAATTTAATTCATATCTACATCTAGTCTGAAAATACTTGAAGAATTTTCTGTTATTTGAAGAGATAACTTTGATCGACTGTGTTGATTTCTATTTTCACGGTGGGTGACAAGGTATCTACATGGATCCATGGTTACCATCTCTCTGACGATAACACAGATTACTTCAAAATTTTGTCTTGAATTAATACGTAACACCTGAAAAAATGTGGCGTGTATTTCTGAATAAGGACTTATCTTTCGATCACTCTAGTAGCTTTCACCAATCGGATGTTCCGTGGTTTGATTCCCAGCGGAAAGAAGGAGAAGATCTTTCTTTAGAAAAAACTTAATTTAAACGAGCCTAAACTTTCCGAAATTTATTCAACTTTGCCAAATGACATTTCTTATAAAAACACGGAAAATATACTTGCAATGAAAATTAAAGGAGTTAATCATCAGTCAGTCTGAAACGAAGAACTTGTTTAATCGAAGGAATCTATAAAAAATTAATAAAAGGAATAAGGGGGTAAAAAGGCTGATTATAAAACTAGTTGTTAACATTGCTGCTCATAAAAAATAATGCAGATATTTCTTCAAAGGCCCATTCATTTTTTCTCGTTATTCAGTTATTACTGGTATTCGCCTCACTAGCGGAAACATCGGAGCTTCAGTGTGTACAATCTGAATGAACGAGTGAATGAATAGATGAGTGAATGAAGTCGTACATTATTATAGTTAATTTTCTCTCAAACAGTGAAAAATTAGAAAATAATGAAAAATGATCGACCCTAAGAAAATTCCATTTCCAAAAAATATCTAGCAATTCAATCTTTGTTCTTGGTGCAAAAGAAAGAATGGAGTGTAGTGCAACTATCTCCGTTTCATTTAATTTCGTCGCTCCTTCTCGGAAATTCCACGTCTGACCTGTTGGTATATTCTTCACTCAGACAAATTCTTCCTTCCCTCTACTCTAAGTTTCCTCAATGGTAGTTTCAATTTGTAAACAGATTCTTTCTTCCCTATTTCTCCTCTTTGTTTTGCGATGCTTTTTACTTTCCGATACCTGCATGATGCCCCTGCTCGACGGCGGTATATCACGTACACTAGGTAACGTACGTGCTATACTAAGCAAGGAGTTTCTATGAATGTTTAAGTGCCCCAGATAGACGAGGAAAGCGGTTGGAGGGTAGAAGAAGCGAGGAGCTTGATATCGGTTTCATCGCACCTCACCTTGCATGAATCCCATAGAAAACGGGAATGCGTTAAAGCGGCAACCCTGGTCTCTCACAGAAATTCAACACGATTTTCGTGTGAAATCCTTTAAAAACTTATTCCTAAATGACATGTGGACCGTAGGGAGCTATTCATAAAATAAGCCCACCCAC
>NC_046660.1:78112861-78113895 GCF_010883055.1 Belonocnema kinseyi | reverse complement strand
GCTAAATGCTCGGGGTGTGCATGGCACGCCCTGCAGCTATCATCGGGAATGTCTTGGCTCAAAATGTGGCGAGGGTATGTTAAGGTGGAAATGACACCGTCTCGGCATGCAAAAATGAAACCCTCTGTACCAGGCTTCAATCCGGGCGATTTAAGGAAAGCAAACGTTAGTTCACAAGACATTGACTGATCCTTCACATTTCTGTGGAAGATACCGTGCATCCTTTTATCGAGGAGCTGTTCACGAATGTTTTTTTCTTGTGCTTTCTTAATCCGGGCTTTCAGGAGTGAGTACTCGAGATAGATAAGATTTGATGCATTTTGCTCACCCCTAATACTGAAGTCAAGTCCGAGTGTTTCAGCAGCCTCCTCCGCTGCTTTGTACAGAAATGCTCCTTTGCCCACTTCTTCGTAATTCCTGACCATTTTAAGAAGAGGGTCTCTTCCATTTACAACTCTATGTGCTGTTCCCAGAATAATCCTGTTGTGAAGTCATTCAAGATTCAATATTCCGCGACCCCCTTGACGGCGTGAGATGTACAGTCGCGGAACGGAAGGCTTAAGATGCATGCTTTTGTTCATGTGCATAACCTTTCTTGTCCCGATATCAAGAGATCTGAGTTCGCTCTTCGTCAATGGAACTACTCCAAATGAAAAGAGTAGTACCAGGACGGCAAGCATGTTCATTGCAGATGCTTTGTTCCTCGCCGACAGTTCGGAAGACCAAATCTGACGGATGAGACGTTTGTATCTGCTTCGGAGAGTATCCTTTCTAGATGTCACATCCTGAATACAACTCTGTGGCGCGCCCAGATATGTATAAGTCTCTCCAGCGCAAAGGTGTCATACGGCGCTTCTATCAACGAGCTCAGGATCTTCAGGGATGCCATTAAGTTTTCACCGCTTCGAATAAATCTTGGCGCATTTGTCTACCCCAAATTCCATTCCAATTTCCTTAGTATATCTTTCGACAATCCCCAGAGCTAGATGCAGTTGCTCTCTGTTTTTAGCATAGATCTTAAGATCGTCCATGTA
>NC_046660.1:78110700-78112761 GCF_010883055.1 Belonocnema kinseyi | reverse complement strand
CGGAAAATGTTATCAAAGTAAACTCCTTAGACGGCGTGTTTACAAAGAGTCAGTGGTTTTGAGAGGACTTTAGAGAAGATGATTTTCTTAAATTCTCCTTTCTGGTTTTAATACGACTGTGGGATGTGACGTAATTGTAAACCGGCTCTCACGTTCTCGTGTGCCCTTTGCAGCAGTTTCGTAATAATTCTAAAAGAGGCCGGTCATGTATCTCAGGTTTGGGAAAAAAGCCAAATAAAAAATAAAAAATAAAAAATTTTGAATATATGTACTTTCTTAAAATTGTGTTTCGCTATGCAGTTACTAGGAAATCCGGAAACGTACTTAAAGATAAGTAATTCATATCAATTTAATATAATTCTAAGATAAAAAAGGAATTATAAACCTACAAACTACAAATAACGCTGAGATTTTAAACCGGGGGAAGGGGAGGGGTAACTCTTTTTTTATTATAAATTCAAAGATTTAGATCTAAAATAAACACACACAAAAAACAATATATATATATATATATTCGGTTTTCATTCCTCTAGAATCAAACGGAAGGGCCTATGACAAAGCCACCGAACGCGTCCTCGGGTTGCGGATAGAGGGCCCTTGTACCAAGGGTTTCTGTTGAATATGGTTACAAAAATAAATAGGCAATCGCGGACAATAGTCCAGGGGTGGTCCCGAAGGAATTAACCCCCAAGCGGAGGTGTGAAAACCGTGCCGAAAGCTGAAGGGCACCTGGGTGAGGTGCCTAGAACGGTGACTCTGGGATAACGGGCAACCTCTCAGAGTACGCAGCCTTATCCTTGCATGCGGGGTTCTACAAGGATAGACGAACCCCTTTCCCTAGCTTCTCGTGGGAACAACAATGACAACACCAAACATAGTTGTAGTAAGTTTGGTTTGAAACAACAGAACGCGCAGGGCTCCCGACAATGGGTCGGCCAACAATGCCGACCAATCTAGAGCTGGGGGAGCCAATGAAAATGGATTCAATGCGATGAATCGGCGGGATTTCGCGACCGTTGGGTGGACGGAGGGACTGACTCACGACTTGCTAGAGTGCTGGGCTGCGAGTGTGGCCCGTGAACGGGGTTACGCGGCACGGCTGCATGCTCTGTGGTGCGAGAAACACCCGGAGCTATCGCACTTTTCGCAGCAACGTGTGCGAAACCATGCTGAACTACTCCGTAAAAGGGGCGATGTAAGCGGAACGCCTACTCTACCACAGCTAGAACAAGCCGGCAACAAGGAAAGAGAGGCGACACTAAGACCAACCGCTGGCAGGCATCCAATAAATGAAGAGCGATGCTTTACGACCCGGTGAAACATCAACACCAAGGTTTCTCTCAAGCCTAAAGATCTGGCTGAAATGAATGACGACCTTCGTGGACATTTTTCGGTAAATCCGACCTCTGGGCTATCAATTATTGTGTGTATAATGCAGTGAGAGCTTTGGCCGATGCGAACCGTAAAACAAAACCAACGGCTGATCATAAGACCAAAAGACGAATGCATCAACTTGCCATAAAGATAGGCTGGGCAAGACAGTACGCGTCCGGCATTCAATGTGTGATTGACTACATCACATCTGGCAGGAATTTTACCGCCAAGGTTCGAAAGTTCGCGCGCGAACTTCGGACCCGTTATCACACACTTAACAAGTCAAAGCTGCTAACCATCAGGCAGCATATTGTTGAGAGAATATGTATACTATCTGACGGTAAGAGAAGTCTAGAGCGGAGGGAGAGGTGGGTCAGAGAAAATCAACAGTTTCTCTTTGACCCATCTCAACTTTTCCAAGACCCTCCAGTTACTGTCGAACACCCACCCAAACCAGAGGAGGTCGAAGTATTTTGGAGAGAAGTCTACGAAGTTCAGCATAGACTGGACGAAGACTCAGAAAATATAAATAGCTTCAAGGAGTTATGTGTTGCCCTTAGAACACCTGATAAAGAGTGCCCACCTATCACTACCGAGGAGGTTAAAAAAGTATTAAGAGGGATGAAGAACTATTCCGCACCGGGACCAGATTGTATCAAAACCTTCTGGTGGAAGAAGTTTTCTTCA
>NC_046660.1:78108723-78110600 GCF_010883055.1 Belonocnema kinseyi | reverse complement strand
ATCAAATATTATTAAAAATAAACCAATGATATGGGCAAAATCTTTAAAGTATGGATGTGTAACATAATCTTTTTTTACTGTTTCTTTTTTTAATACTGTTCTCAGTTAAACCCGGCTTTTCATTATAGCCATTGACTAAGTCAAGTGACTGATGAGATAGAGATGTTCTAAATTAATTTAATACAATAATTGAAATTTTTGCGATGATGATGTAGATACAAAATTAGAAGCATGGTGTTGTTTGGAGTTCGCCTTTTACCGCTGTTATAACACAGTAGTCGTGAGCGTTTGAGGTGACCACAGTTGCCTCTGGATGCTTTCTTAGAGTTACCATCTGCCACTCCAGAGGGTTTTAGTAGCTTGCATCTTGTGATTGAGAAATTTTTTTGAAATGCGACAGGTGTTTGATATAACCACCTTCTGAGCTGCTACCAGTACTTTTCTGACTAATAAATATTCTTTAATCAATATTAAAACAAAGTTCTCATTAAGAAGTAAAATTTCTTTCTCCGATCAATCCAATTAGTCAACTTAAATATGAACATTAGTTCAATTTTTTCTTCGGTCTTACGAACAAGTTTGAAATAAAAAGACAAGGAAAACCGTATCAGTAATTTAATCAAAATATATCAATTCTTTTACACCTCGCGACGTTTCGACCTAATCTGTCGTTTATCCTCAGGCAATACCTGTTAAAAAATTATTATAAAGCGATTTAATTTTAAAGAAAAAAATTTAAATGAATTAAAAATTACATTACAAGAAAATAATTATCCATTACCTTTAATAGAAAGTATGATCAAAGAAATAATAAACGAAATTTACAATAGTTCTAGTAAACAAAATAAATGAATAATTACAAAAAAACTGATTTACATGTTTCGATACCATATGTACCAGATTTATCAGAGAGATTAAAAAGTGCTTTGAAAAAATTTAACATTAATGTATATTTTGGAAACAATCACAAATTGGAAAATTGTTTTATAAATAAGAAAGATTCTGAAAAAATTGAAAATTTTTTTAACGCAGCTTATTTAATAAAATGCAAAGGTTGCAAAAAAGCTTATATTGGCGAAACAGGTAGAAGGTTAAAAACAAGAATAGCTGAACATAAAAAAGATTGCAGGAATGGCAATTTGAACACAGGCTTGTCACAAAACTCGTGGAATTTTGATCACCTTTTTGATTTGGACTTTGATATTATAAAGATTTTAGCAAAAGAAAACAACACTTACAAACGTAGAATTTTAGAATCAATTTTCATTAATAAATATAAGAACGGTTCCAATAGTTTAAAAACAGAAATACTTAATGTAACTCAACATTACCATAATATAATAAATTCAACAGTAAATTTCTAAAATACCTTGGGGCGCTATTTTCGCTAAAGTGAAATTAGGCCCTCTATATTGAAAACTCTGTACTAAATATTTACCATAACCCAAGTTTAGTTTCCCGTCACCATTCCCTGCTTGTCCGTCGTGTGGCTATCGTTGGTTTGCTCAAATGTTTTCAAATGTAACCTTAATTATTGGGAGCCTCTTTTCTTTTTTCTTGAGGTTTTCCCAATTAAAAAATGACGTCTTTCGGAAATTATTTCAAGCCACCTAACTTTTATTCATCGAACTACATTTTTTTTATGTGCAAAAATCGTATATAAGTGAATTGAGTTTCGTTTTCATAATATAATTTTCTCTACGACAATGTTAATTTTTTAAATTAGCTAATTTTTATAATAATTTTGTATCAGGTATTGCCTGAGGATGACCAACAGATTAGGTTGAAACGTCGCGAGGTGTAGAAGAATTTTTATACTTTTATTAAATGATTAACTCGGATTTCCTTGCTTTTTTATTTCAAACTTGATCGTAAGA
>NC_046660.1:78104094-78108623 GCF_010883055.1 Belonocnema kinseyi | reverse complement strand
AAAATTATGAGGAGCAGCGTTGATGGGCCAGATGAAGTGTGCCAGAAGAACAGCCTTTTCCATCTTGCTCATGATGGGATGAGCCCGTCGCTGGCAAGCCGGTAATTCGTTCAATTAGCTAAGAAATTAAGCTGTTATACCTTGAAGGCAGCCGGTTATGAGAACTAAATGATGGACTTTATAGCCTTGGTAGAGTCTGTTCAGCTCGAGAAAAGAGCTTGATATTTTGCCCTCTTTTCTTCTTGCTTTGCAATGATATTACGATGGGCTTTTGCCGAGAGTTAAATCACGTAGAATATCTTTGTCCTCAGACCTTGGAGAACAATGTCAGGCTTTGTAGCACTGATAATTTGAGAAGTGCGTAGCGAGACATTCCAGTAGATCGCACACTGATCATTTTTCACAACGGACTTGAGTTCGCCCTGGGCGTATGATAATACGGGCATTAGATCACCAAAATAGAATTACCAAAAATGTTAATATAACACATTTATAGCCGCATTATGTCTCTCTATATACCAGTAGCATGCATACTTTGAGCATCCACTGAGAACATATCAAAATATCTCTGGCTCTTGTTTACATATTTGTCCGTTGGTATCGCCTCCAGGTACATTCATTATTCCCTCGCGATAAACTCATGTATCTATAACGCCGTCTTGATAGGTAAAAAGAAACTTGTTGGACAGACCCATCAATAGTTCTCATCTACGTATAATGCCGTTGAATTTGCTATAAAGGGGTTTGTTAGCGTGTCATCTTAGTAGAAGCGAATCTTTTACTTCATACACACGGCTTTTCAGCATCAAATGTTTTAATGGTGCTAGGCCATGTAATAGTGTCGTCTATGTTCAGCTTGCTCATTCGCCATAATTTGCGAGTACAGAAACCGGAGAGCTCGTCTATAGGGATCCGAAAATCAAACCCATGAGCTTGTTTATAGGTATCCAAACATTTATCCTGAAAAGCCCTATAGGGATTCAGCATGCATGCTGGATAGTCTATTCATGGGTATCCATGTTTCTTACAAAAGCTAGTTTCAATGCCAGCAACTGGGTCTAACGATTCAGAATCCTCATTTTACTTACATTAGACTGCGAGAAAAAAAGCATGAAACCTCCCAGTGGAGGAGATTAAGATCCGATAGATAGTGATTTTATCTCACTTGATGGTCATGACAAATACTTCCTTCTACGGAAAGAGTTCTATCCACCTTAACCAAAGGTTTTAAGCCTCATTATCCACGCAAGGAATATATAATTTTTGGAGGTGTTACTAGAGCAGCTGTTTACCTCGCCACTGAGCAGCTAGCTGTTAGCCTCGAAATGTCCGATGTTCTGGAAGTGAACAGCTGCAATTTTTGAGGGAGTATACAGGTCAACTCTACAGATGTAGTCGTAGAGTGAGATGTTAGTCTTGTATTGGAAATATTTTCGCAATTACGCAACCTGAGAGTCATACAATCGACGAAGATTCAAGATCCCTTTACCGCTAAGCTTGCGGGCTAATTTCAAATTTGATCTCAAAAGCTACAGATTCAAAACGATGGATCTAGTAAGGCGGCTGTTTATTTTGAAAAATGCTAAAACTAATTACGACGACGCGGAGTTAAAAACATCGGAATAAGGACTAATATTCAAAATTTCAGTTCCCTTATTAAATCTTATCACAACATTCATTAATCCAAATCATAAAATACAATGTTGATAATTATGTTGTAAAATCATCAAAGCGAGTCATGGCGTAATTGACAAAAAGGCTCTTTTAGAACGGCTTGTATCCATAATTTGGGTTACTTTAGAAACTATATCTCTATGAAATGAAAATCAGTTCTAATAAAAATATCAGCTTTTATGTGCTATATTTTTTACCATTATGAGGAAATATATACAATTTTAATTAAATCTTATCCCTACAAATTACAATCAAATTTTAATGTTTGCACAGTTCTATAAGAAGTAAAAGTAGAATAATACACGCAAAAATATTCCGGGAATGTAGATTCGAAAAAAAAATTCACTTTATCTGAATTTTGATTCTTACCTTTTTAGGCAACATTTTGTGGTTGCTATTTTACTGAAAGGTATCAAAATGTCATTCTTTAGATATGCGGCAATATCCGAATTTTATAATTTAAAGAATCCGATTCTTTTCCTAAGAAATATGAATAGCTGCAATTTTTATTCTTTATAATGCGTTACTGCTTACTTTATAGAAAAGATTAGGAAAAATAAAAATTTATTATTTTTCACTGGTCAGTTCATTTATTTATATAATTGAACATAAAGAGTTTGCCGCAGGTATACATGTCTGTACTCCTAAGATTAATCCACTTTTGCTAAAACTGCACTATAGACAAGACCTGTTGAAACTGTTACGTAAATACGGTTGCTGGGTAGAAAATTAAATAATGTTGTCTGGCTTAACATTTATACTTCAACCTGCACCTGATTTTATAAAATAAATGGACGTTCATGAATTTTTTGTACAATAGTATAACTAACGTTTTTAACCAATCTTTTAAACAAGTGACGAACAGTGCTGACTATGCATTCTTCAAATTTCAAATTTCATTTAAATTTTTTAGGCTAGTGCTTCGAAGTTATTATATTTTTTTATGGGTTGTTCTGAAATATTGTCTAATTATGAAGCTCTTGGAATGAAAATTATTCGAATTATGAATCTTTCAATTTGTATTTAATTATAAAAATTATTACACATGAGATTTTTTCATTTTTAAATTTAATATATATTTATAATTATTGACCGAATCGATTAAAATCATGCAGGCCTGTAGATGACATGTTCAAGATTAGCTTGAGTATCAAATCTTTTGTACGTAGAAAATATTTACATTATACACAGAAAATAATTTTTTTTTAATTAACATAAAGACATGTTTACATTTCCTATGAATATTTTTGAATTATAAAGGTACAATAACTTGTTTGCCAATTTAACTTTTAATACCGTGCTATTTTTACAGTTTATGAGATATAGTGTGATATAGTCTGATATAGTCTACCTACTATAAATTTTTCTTTTTGTACTTTTTTGTTTTCTGCGAGAAAAAGCTATTTCTGAATTCTTTTTGAAACCATGCCTTTTTTGCAACTTTTGTGATTTTTATTATTTCAATTTATCAATTTTTTCCATTCTTTCTAAATTCAAAATAATAAAAAAAATTTGTACATTCCAAGAACAAGACATTTCTCAAAAACACCACCTTTTTTGTTCCAAACATCGTTAGAAGTAATAGGTACTGATATGGTCTACTTATTATATATGTTCCGTTCGGTTTTTTTTGTTTGGTTAGGGCAAAAAAACTAATATTGCATTCCACGTAATATTTGCCACAAAAATGTTTGTTTTTAAGTAAAATATTTTTTTTCTTGTTTGATGCTTAAAATATTCGATAAATATTTTTTTAATTTCAAAATGACATACAAAGTTTTCCAGAAATTTTTAAAATTTATTTTGTCTACATAAAAAATAACCCTCTTGAATTGCTTATACTGCAATATTAAACAAATAAATGAAAATTCATACGAAAGATAAAATGTGAGACTTTTCCTCAAATTTTGAATAAAGTATACTTATATCCACTTTATTTTTTTATTTAATAATAAAAAGAAAATATTTATAAGCAAATAGATTTTTTCCAATTTTAAACTGTTTTTTTTTAATTTTATTTTTTATTTTAAAGAGTGGACCAAACGTTTTTCTTGATCTGTTAAAAATTTATCTGTTGAAAAATCTATTTATTTATAAATTTTTGATTCATATTATTAAATAATCAATTAAAGTTGATTTTATTATATTTTATTTGAAAGCTGAGAAAAATGCCCACATTTTATCTTCCGTATGAATTTTTATTTCTTTGTTTAATATTGCAGTATAAGCAATTGAAAAAAACATACTTTTTTATAAACATTAATTTTTTTCAAATCTTCTCGAAAACTATGCCTGTCATATTAAAATAAAAATATACGTATTGAATATTTTTGATTGGTAAACAAGAAAAAAATATTTGAGGTTGAAAAAAAGTTTTGTTGGTAAATATTGCGTGGAATGTCCTTTATATGACTTTTTTTCAAAAATATAAAAAAGTATTGATTAAATGAAACAAATTTCGTTAGCAGACTATATCATTGCCTATTATTCCTAAAAATTTCAAGAAAAAGTGTGGGGTTCTTAAATTAAAATTTGTAAAGAACTGATTTTAAAATTTTTGTTTTTGAGTTTAGTTGCTTCGAATTAAAAAGTGATATACGCTCAGAAAACTATTTGGTTAAACAAACACAATTTTGTCCTTTTTATTCATAGAGTATGGTTGCCGGAGTACTCAGTTGATTCAAGAATAACATTTTGTTAGGTCAGGAAAGTTTTCTGTTGAATGAACAAAATTTCTTCGATTTTACCAAATTCTCATGTACAGTCTGTCAAGTTAAAGCGTGGGTGGCTTTACTCGCAGTCGGTAAGGTGTATCGACATGATTTTGGTGTCAAAATATTAAGAAGAGCTCCCTC
>NC_046660.1:78101202-78103994 GCF_010883055.1 Belonocnema kinseyi | reverse complement strand
GGAACAAAGGAACACAGCCTCGAAGCGCGAAGCGTATACGGAACTCATTTTTTGTAACGTGGTGACAAGATGAGAATTGAAAGCAAACTGAATGTTAAATCACAAAGGATGAAAGAGGGAGCTCTTCTTAATATTTTGACACCAAAATCATGTCGATACACCTTACCGACTGCGAGTAAAGCCACCCACGATTTAACTTGACAGACTGTATATCCAAGAAAATAGTGCTTTTCATTTAAGAATTTTTTTCCTTTGAGTGCATTTGAAGTCAAAGCTTTTGCAAAATTAAAAATGTTTGAATACATATGTAACATTTTTTATAAATAATTATTATAATATCATATTACACCTAAGTTTAAAATTAAGAAATGTAACATATTTAGCGAGAAAAATTGTAGCAAGTATCTTCATTTTTAAAAGTAGACACTGGGTATTTAAGTTTTAAAAAGGTTAATTTATTCAATTAACATGTAACAGCCTTTGTAACGTTTATTTCATAAAACCTGATTTATTCTTCAAATTAATGTCACAGTATATTAATACAGTTATAAATATTTAAAAACATACAAGTCACACTTTTCGAAATGCAGTAACTTTTTAGTAACTTTATTAAATTGTTATCAACATCCAGAAAAGGCATCCGAAGATTACAACACGCAGAAAAACGTCGATCGTCAAAAGTACGTCCATTCGGAGTTGTTTTAGATTGTAACAAAAATGAGACACCGGAGAACGAGAATGCAGCTTTATTCATGTTACAGTTTCACACTTCAAGTATTCTTATTTTGAGAAAAAAATATCTGATTTCGAGACCACATCAAATGAGCTGCAACAAAAATGATTTTACTGATTTTCTGTGAAATAGTTTCCTGAAATTCCTAAATGGTAGCTGTTCGAGCAGAGTTAAGAAAAAAAAAAAAATTTTATAATCTATAAATTATAATGGATTAAGGCCATGTGACATGTGAGTCACCTGACCAGATTCCTACCTTACGAACATTTTTTTTAATTTCCTAACTTATTTTCACACGAAGCGCCACATCAAATTGAAAGCTTGGTATGATACATAAGGTGCACTATTTAATCTTGATCTGGTCCTAAATTTTATTAATTATGAAAAAAATATTAAAATATTTTCAAAAAAAAAACACTTTCTTTATAATTATTGAAATTTAGAATCAGACCCAGATTTTTTAGTGCTTCTTATTTATTATCTCAAATTTTCAACTCGATGTCATGCTTCGTGTGAAAATAAATTAGGAAATAAAAAAAGTGTGGGTAAGGTGTGGTAGATATAGGTTTTGCAACAGCTTAAGGGAAAATTTTGACACTGGTTGGTCACGTTGATTTTTTATTACAAATAAAGAGTCTAGAGGATTTTTCTTAGAAACAACCATTTTTTTAACAACAGTTCACTAAAAGAAGTTTTCATTCGATTGCGGGACTTCGTTTTGCTTTTAGGAGATCTAATTTGGATATCAGGGATGCTGGAAATTAATTCATAAATTTTTTCTTAATAAATAGTGAAATTGTTGAAAAAAAATTTTAAACAAAAGCTGCACAATTTTTTGAAAAAATAACGAAGATGTTCGTAATCAGAAAACTGTTTTGAATCTTTTGAGCTCTCATATCTCTCTATTCCTAAAAAGTCGTACTTTCTATCACTCTTATTGGCGCCAAAAAACTTTTCTCCAATCGAACAACGTATGAAAGTTTTATTTCTTGTATATGCTATAAGGTTCATTTATGAAAAATTTCTCAAAAACCTATATAAATACTTGAACACAAATTAAAATCTATAAAAATCTCAGATTAAACGTTTTGATACTCGCAACCTATAAATATTTGTTTTAATCTGAAAGGCTTAGGAGAATATTTTTTTACGCAGAGAAACAAACTTTCGGAATACGACCGCTGAAGAATAAAAGCCAGTTTTTTGTGAATCACACTAATATTTTCTTGGTGTTCACAAAATATTTCACCCTAGATATTAGTTTTTACGGTGTTAATTTCAATGTAAAAGTCGGAAAATTTTTATGGTAATTTCTGTAATTTGTATTATTAAAAGGTATATAAATATGAATCTTTTTTCTGAATTCATGGAGCGTAAGTTAGGGTAGAGGTTAGTATTAGTGTCATCCCGTCCTAAGCAAAGGGCGATATGATATCCCGTTGTATCTCGATGTTATCCCGAATATAATATTTTTATTTACTTTAATCTTAAAAAAGTTTAAATAAAAATAAAGGGGGAGGGTCGGTAAAGCCGGTTTTTGGCCTAATTTATTTTTGGACCAAAAAATCTGAAAAAATCATGGTAGTATCTTATAAGTATCCCGACTCGATTGCACGCTAAACGGACTACCCTCCACCCCCCAGCCACCCCTACAAATATAGGAAACACCACTACCCACCAACTGTATTTTCGAAAGACTTGACACTCTTAAACATGTATTCTGAGGTTAGCTCGGGTTTACTATGGTTTTCGGGGTCGCCGAATACAAATCTGGCGTCAGGTTCAAGGTCATTGGAAGGTCAAATCGAGAGAAAACGGTAAAAAAATCCAAAAAAATACGTTATAGGTGTTTGGAGTCGCTAATTACGAATCTGGCATCCGTCGAACTCTGTCCGCTAACCTTTATCGCGTCAGGTTCAAGGTCATGATCTTGAACCTGACGTGATAAAGTTCAGCGGACACCAGGTTCGTAATCAGCGACTCCAAAAACCTATAACGTATTTTTTTGGATTTTTTTACCGTTTTCTCTCGATTTGACCTTCCAATGACCTTGAACCTG
>NC_046660.1:78058962-78101102 GCF_010883055.1 Belonocnema kinseyi | reverse complement strand
TCCTCTCCCCTCCCCTCACAGCAGCACTGACCTACCTCTATCCTCCGCCTTTCCCCATCATCCCTTTGAGCGATCCATCTTACCCGGAATGGGCCGTATCAATAGGAATAAGTAATTTTGCCAAGAAAAAGTAGATTATTAGTAAAATAAGTTTAAGCTGTAAATTAGTTTATAAGAATTAAAAAAAGATAATTGTGTTTTTAAATGGCAATCGATTTTGCTAGAATTTTTCAGATGAACAGAAATTACGGGAAAGAAAAATTGTCTTTGTTAGAAACTGTGATATAAGTTTATGTGTTTATAGCAGTAACTAGTTCTACGACATTTAAATAAAAACTGTTTAAAGGTTTATAAAACGTCTGAACCAGCTAAGTTTAAGTTATTTTATTACACGATTTGAAAAACGTGTAGCATCAAAGTATCAAGTTTTCCCACAAGAATCATATTTTTGGAATCTTGTATTCAACTTATCGCAAATCTAGTAAATTGTTTCAAAAAACCTTATCAGAATTATAAAATCAAGAGCCAATTATACTATTTAAATTTGGACAAAGGAAACGAATAAATATTACGTAATATCTGATTTGTCACACAAAATGTTTACCGGTGGAATACAAACTTTTTCAAAGCTAAAAATACGAGATTTGTTGCTTGCGTTAATTCACTGCCATGATCATTTGGAAAAATTGAATTTTATAGATAAAGGTACCAAATACATTTTATTTTATTAGAATTCCGTCTTTCAGATGCACACAAAAAAATCTGTAGATAAACTAACGATATTTGTTCTTGATCTGGCCACAAATATTGCTGAAAACCGACCAAACATATTGGAAAAATCTTTAAAATACGGACGTATCGTAATCTTTAAAATATTGTCTTGATGATAAAATTTCATTTATTCATAGCTGTTTTACATTATTTATGATAATATCATTAGAAGTTATTTAAATTGTATTAATAACTAGAAGGGAATTCTTATAAATCTTTTCATTTGATTGTAGCAAAAATCATCTGACGTTGGATCTGATGAAGAAAAATTATTGTATTTTCCGTTTCGCATACATTTCTATTTCACAAATAAACATGAGGTATAATAACGCAGAAATTGCGTAATATTTAGTCATGTTCTTGGTCTATATTTTAGAAGTAAGATTTTTACTGAATTTGATCAATTTTACCAATTCTTAGGAATAGTTTCTCTAGATTTGTCTGTTAATAGTTTCCAGAAGATTTGACAAATTATGATTATGAGGACAATTTTTCTTAAGATTCAAAGCTGTATATTTAGTTTTTTCACAGATATTTATTCACCTTTGTAGTGAAGCATGAATTTTCGAGCGGTTAATAAAATTATACCGAAGTCACTGTACCATTATGATACTGTCGTTATTTTTGAGTCAGGATTTATTGTTATTGTTACATAATTTGACGACAAAATCTGTATAAAAAATGCATTCAATTACCGAAAACTGAAGAGATGCTAGGTTTTTTTGCTAAGAAACAGTGCCTTGCTCTTTTTCATATGTAGAAAAATTCAGAGAAATAGTTAAACGGCAACAAGTGCTTTATTGGAAAATGTTTTTGTTTATAAATGACACGTTTTATAGCTTTTTTGAATTTCATACTAAGAAGGATTCTGATTTAACATTAGAAAATAACATACCTTATTAACGTATTCTTAGACTAGATAGAGCTATTAATTTTTAAATAATCAATTATGTTGTTTCTGAAAAATGATCTCCTTGTCTAATAGGTTAAGGGAAAATGTCCCGACCGACAATGAGAAGTTCTTTGGCTCAAATGCCAGTGGAGCGAAGTAGAAGATCTTTTTCAGAAAAAATGTAATTAAAACGTTTCTTAAATTTATAGATCCATCTAGTCTGAAAAGACTTTAAGTATTTCTATTATTCTCTGATGATAATACAGATTCCTTGAAATTTTTGAATACGTAACACCTTGCAAAATAATGCCTGTATTTATGATAAAGGATTCTTCTTTCGATTTCTCTAGTAGCTTAAGGGAAAAGCACTCAAGCCGAAATCGAAAGTTGTGTGGTTAGATGTCCATCAGAGCAAAGCAGATATTTATCCAGAAAAAATTCAATGAACAAATTTTGTAATTCATAGTTCAATATAGTCTGAAAAGACGTTAAAAATTTCTGTTATTCTCTGATGAGAAGGCAGATTCTTCGAAAAATTTAAATACGAAACACCTGCAAAAAAATGCATTTATTTTTGATCTTCTTTCGATCTCTCCGGCAAAAGGAAGTTCTGTGGTTCGATTCCCAGTGAAGCAAAGGAGGAGATATTTTTTTAGAAAAAAATCGTTAAAAAAAAGTTCTAGCATTTTCAAAATTCAAAAAAACAAACAAAAATGAACATATAAGGCCAAACAACACACGATATGAAAAAAGCAAAAGAACATAAACCTTGCTTTTAGAAAGCCCTCCAAGATTATAATGACACAAAGTCTGAAAAAGAATTAAAAGACAATAGTTTTTCAGCCGAAATAGATGGACAAATTTTTTACAAATTTTTAAATTTATCTGCTATATCATCAGAGATTGTAACTTACCGACAGTAGATTAACCCTCCAAACCATGAAGGTAGAAGAATCTACACAATATCGATCAAGTTAAGAATCTTCAATAACAGAAAATGCTTTACGTCATAATTAGACTAGATGGAAAATAATATTTTTAAATTAAAATTAAAATTATTTCTTGAAAAAAAGATCCTACTCCATCTTCACTTTCATCTTCAATTTTTTAATAATAAATTATAAATAAGGCGAGTTTATTTTTATTATTTGCAAGAAATAAGTTTGAAACTAAAAAAATGAGATTTTTTTAAAAACGACACGGCAATCGAAAAAAATGAGAAGACAGTAGTTGTTCTACCAGAAAAGATCTACAAATTTGTTATAAGCTCTTATTATAAAAATATACAAAAGCTTCAATAACATTTTATTTAACATAATTTGTTGTCTAAATTATACCTAAAAATTTGCTTAAAACCACTTTACGTTACGAAACTTATTTTTTGTTTAAATTGTAGGAAATAACAATAAAAAAATTAATTAATGGAAGAACGGCACAGGCTTCAATAAAATGTTCAATCAAAAAATCATATTTTGAATTATATACCATATAACATTTTTAAATTATAATTTTCTTTATTTTGAATGAAATGTAGAAAATCTTCACTAAATCGAGTGCGAAGTACAAAACACGTTGTCGATGCTTTGAACATCAATTTTAAACCATTTTTGCACAAATGTGGGGGGAATACAAAGACAGAGCACAGAGCACGAGCTAAATACATTATCAAGCGCGAAGCCTAAATAAATATATTATCGAGCGCGAGAATTAACCATAGCGTGCTGTAGGCGCGCTCAAGCTTGCGGGGGCAGTGCGTGATGAAAATGCGCCCGCGCAGCGAGCAGATTTTTATTCATTATAATGCGCAACTACTTAAGGGAGAGTGAGGTTTGGTGTCAGGCTTTCAATAAAATATCTTGTGAATTATGATTGAAATGTGATTGTGATGTGTGTATTTTGAATTGAAAATTTTACATTATCTGGTTACATATATAATTACTCAAAACTGTTCCTTAACTACGTCATTCTTTCTTATTTAATTAATCCGTTGGTCTTGCATTTCAGGCAGTGTACCCCATACTATGGGGCATGGTGTCCCTCATATGACTGCTGTATTATTTAAATAATATGAGCATTGTAGAAGAAAAAGTGTACAATATGATCATTCTTGAGAATATTATAATTTAGAAAAATGATAAGAGACATAATCAGCATTAAATATTTTTTCTTTCCAATCAAAGTGAAGTACATCGCAGGACCCAGTTATAACCTCTTACACCTAAAAAATTCTATCCAGTGTGTAAGTATGTTCAATTGCCCTTAACAGTTATCTTGCTTACCGACGGGTGCCGTAGGCCAGAAAATTAAAAACAGACATTGATCACTGATATTTGAAATCATATTTTTAGTAGTTATAACCTCAAAGTTTACATTCTGATCGCTTCCAAAAGAATAAAAAAATTTAATTGCGCGGCTAAGTAAGGAAAATTCTCTTGAGCATGTTTTAATAGAAAATTTTGAATAAGAAGGGAATTGCATTTATAACATTTATAACGATAATTTTTTACTTTTGTAAGTTAGAATCACGAAATTTTAATAATAGTATCTTTTAAAGGAATAACACGTGAAATTGTTACCTATAGGTTTATTATTAAATATAACTTCAAATAAAGTTTCGATTTTCTTCATTATCTAATTAAAAATATTAAAATTAAGAGAAAAAAAATAACGTTTTCATGCTTCAATTATTTCAAAATACGCTGTAAGTGCTTAATGTCTGCTAAAGACTTTTGCATCTATTTTTTCCGAAACTGTTTTTTTTTTAAATAACTATTCTGACACTTTTTTTATAGTAAATTTCATCACAACACTATTTTTGCAAAAAAATTAAGTAATTTTATGAAGAAAACATATAATATTAAAATCAACAAACGCGGGCATTTTGTGTAATCGACGCCAAGCCCTACACTGACACCATATCCCAATGTCCCCTTCTTTCTAGATGATATTTAGGAGCAAAATACATTTCAATATTTTTTAGTAATAAATTCATTTGTGTATACAATTGAATATTACAATCTTGGAATGCATATACAATTCTGACATTAATAAATACGTTCTAAAACTGAACAATAGATTAAGGCCATTGGAACTGTTAAGTAAATATGGTTTTTTGGGGGAAAATGAGGTCGGGAAGGATGATGTCGATGAACTGCAACGTATGGCTTGAAATCTTTAGCTTTAAAACATTTGTTTGATCCGATGCATACTTCAGCGTACATTGGACCACATGGGTGAGGATTGAAATTAATTGGCCGATTTATTGGTCGAAGAACTGTCTCTGCCTCATGATGATCACCTTCTTCTGTTCGTATAAATGCAAAAAAACTCACAAACTGCTGCGACAACTGAGGTTGCATCCAATTGGGTATGGTGCTGTTGAAGAATGGAATAATGTTTCCTTGAAATCTAGAATTACCCTCCATTAATACCACAATGCTATTTGGCTGAATATTTAGAAGTCCACATGCACCTAATTTGAAAGAAATAAAATTTACATTTATGAACTTTTTGTACACCACATTATTAAAAAAGATTTTTAAATGCCAGCCATCAATGTCTATTACGTATTTATGCATTCGAAAATGTATTTTCCAACAGACCTTCTATGTGCGTTTTTAAACTCTGAATTTATTGGATTAATTTTTTCGATAACGTAAACGAATTTTAAATTAATTGGAATAATCATTAAACTCATGAATTATATTTTAAACCTTTTCCAAATATATTCTTTATTAATTTATGATTATTTTGATACGTATTTTTTATTGCAGATATATTTTTATGGGATTTCACCTTTTTATCAGAGATAACGATCTCTGTTAAATCTTTCATCCTAAAAACCCGAAATTCTAAATTATTCACTGATTCAGTTTGAGCATTTTAAGATAGAAAAATTCAGGTTTATGTTCTTAGCAGTGACTTTTTTATTAAATTGAGAAGTTTGAATACAAAATTGTTTAGAATTGTAATGGCTTGTAATTAATGAGATTCGAATTGTCTCTTGTTTGAACACCATCTAATTTTTAAGGCTTTTAATTCTGCCTGATTTAGTTTTCTAAGCCAGTGCTTTGAATGCAATATAATTTTGATTGTGTTATTTTGTTATATTGTAGAATTCTAAAGTACACGGAATAAAATGAATTCGAATCAGAGAGCTTCGAATTTGTAAAAAATTATACAAAATTATAATACATTGAACTTTTTCTAATAAATACATGAAATATATTCATAGTTACTTTGAATCAATAATTGACAATTCTTAACATTTTTACTTTTTCATTTGATTGATATGGATTAGAAAGAGATCTAATTACAATTTTTAAAATTCTCTATATTGGGAAATTAAATTAATTCGAATGATTGCATGCTTTAGGAATGAGCAATTCAAACTTGAAGCTATTGAAAAATCTAAAAAGTTTGAGAAAATATGTTAAATTTGTTCCAGATAATAATTATAACAGTATGTTAAACTTACGTTTAAAATTAAGGAAACTGATGAATGAAAAATAAAAAATTCCAGTAAGAATATTCATTTTGCTAAGTAGGCACTGACAGACAACGGAAACCTGATTTTTTTTTTAATTTTGTCTGAGCTGTGGCTGAAAAAACTAGGGCCATATATATATATATATATATATATGTGTGTGTGTGTGTGTGTGTGTGTGTGTGTGTGTGTGTGTGTATGTATATGTATATATACGCATATATATATATTTCTGTGTGTATGTGTGTGTTCCAACCAATTCCTGAATTTCCAAAAACCTGATTTTATCTAGTTAAAATATACTAACTTTTATTAGTACATTCCATAACGAAGATTTATTCAAGAGGTAAGAGAACAAAACGTAATAAATTATAATTTTTTAAGAAGATAATGTCTGTGTCTGTATGCTTGAAATATTATTAATTGAATTATCAAACATAAGTTTACAAGAAAAAACTTTGTTGTAGGTATTATCATATTAAAAAATTAAAAATATAATTCACAATATAATATACTATAATAAAGTAAACGTAGAGAAAAATTTTAATTTTTGATTACAGATCTATTACGTTAATAGGTCAAACTTATTTAATTTGTAAACACTTTTCGGAGCGCTAAAATATTACGTAACATTAAAAAGGCAGGATTGGGTTTTTTTTGTTAGGATATACTAGACTTACCTTATAAATTTATTTCTAAGTTCTTCTATACTGATTTTGAGTTTCAGTTTTTAAAAAGATTTCTGGGAACATTTTTTATCGTTTAGGTTTAATTTTAAAAAAATAATTTTAAGTTTTGAATATTTCAAAATGTCTGGAAAAAGAATATAGAAGGCTTTAGGTTAAATCTTTTAATTTTTCAGGCTTAAACATTTTTTGAGCCAAATATAATTTTTCTGGACGTTAAGAAAATGAAAAAAAAGTTTTCAATTTTCCTAGCAAAAATCAAACTGATTTTATGTATTGAAAAATTAATTGAAATCGTATATTTGAAAATATATCAAAAGATTTATGAAATATTTGAAGCGGAATCTGCAAGATTGTGAAACAATTTTTTCAGTTTTGCAGATTAAAAAGAAATCTTGAAACATTTTAATAATTTAAAAATATTCAAAACTGTTAAAAATTTAAAAGGATTATTAAATCATTTTCCTAATATTTGTGGGAAAACCTTTCATGATTTTTTATTTCTTAAAATAAACTTTAAGAGGAAATTGATAAAGATGTCAAAAAATTTTAAAAGATTTCCTTAAATGTTGAAAAATAGTAGAAGTTTTTAAAGGAAAATATTCTAATTTGATACGATTGTAAAATCAAAGAAAAATCCAGTAAATCTAGAAAATGTTCTCGCGCTACGTGCTCGATGTTGTATTTATCTCGTGCTTCGCGCACGAGTATGTATTTACCTTGCGCTACGCGCTCGGTCTTTATATTTTCGCACATTCTTGCGCAAACATTTTAAAATTAAGACTCAAAACATCCACCACTGTAATTTTGTGATTGTGATTTCTCTTTCGTTAAAAAAGCGAGCTCGAGAGTTTGAGCGCATCAACGGCACGCGACTGATGGCAATCGCACTCTGCGCTTCGTCTTTTCATTTCTTCCGCATTCGGACACAGACCTTTTAAAATCAAAGGTGTAATTTTGTGATTTTGACTCTCTTTTTTTAAAGCTCTTTTGGCTGTAACGAACACATTCTCATCATGTATGTCGTGTTTCGCACTGGATTTTCTCCAACATGTCAACTTTTCTACATTATACACAACACTTTCATATCAATTATAATACATTTTTTATGTAACTATGCCAGGGATTACTTATTAAAAAATTGTTAATATTGTTTTTTACGATTAAATAAAAACTGCCGCGCATTTACATAGGGTCTCTTTCGTATTTTCTGTGCCTTTTCCAAAAAGTCAATTTTTTAATTTTTAATCTTATGTCTTACGATTAGAAGAAAATCTACTCCTATCGAAAAATGATTGATAATAAATTTATAGATCCTTTTAGGCGAACAACTGTTGTCTGGTAATTTAAGTTCATACCTTGTGTCGTTTTTTCAAAAAAATTTAATATTTTTATTTAGAATGTTATTTTTTACGAATAAATTGAAAACTACGTGTGGTATCAAAAATTATAGCTATATTTTGGATGAACAATTTCTGTCTCATTTTTTTTCGTAGCTTATATCGAAAAGTGATTCACTTTAAATTTGTTGTTCTTTCCAGAGCGCGGAATTTGAGCTTTTTCGTTTTTTTTCTTATCTTGCATAGTTTGACCAAAAAATGGAATTTTTCATTATTTTTGGTACAATCAAATTTGGAATGTTCAACTTTTCAACCAAATTAAAACAGTTGTTATAATAGTCCTGTAGGTCTTTCAAAAAGCAAAGTTTGTCTTCTCCTTACTTTTTTTCATATCATGCGTTGTTTGTCTTAAACTGTTCATTTTAGTTTATTTTTTCGGATTTTGAAAATCCTCTAACTCTGATGATTTTCTTTTTATAGAAAAAAGTCGGATGGATAAATTATTTAAGTTTTGAAGTACTATGAACAACCGTGCATAGAATTTTTACATCTTGAAAAAATGTGGTTTCAAAAAGTCTGTGTATGATCAAATTTTGAATTCTCAACTTTTTGACCAAATTTAAGAAGTTGTTATAATAACCTTGTAGGGCTTTCACAAAGCAACGTTTTTCTTCTCCAGGCTTTTTTTCGTATCATGCGTTGTTTAGCTTAAATTGTTCATTTAATTTTTTTTTTTTTGAATATGAGAATGCTATAACTTCAGTAATTTTTTATTTTTCGAAAGAAGCCATTGAGATAAATTGTTAAATTTTTTGAATTTTTCTCGAAAGTTATCGTGTTCACAGACGAACCGACATAGAGACAGGCAGACAGATACATTCATAAAAACCTGTTTTTCGGATTCAGGGTGTCTCAAAACGTGGACATTTGACAAAAACGGGGGGTAAAAATGCAAATTTTCTTAAAAGAGTTCACACCAAAACTTCAGAAGCTTCAAAAAAATTTGTAAAGGTTTCAAGTAAATCAACACATTTTTTTAATTCATAGAAAGATTTGGAAGATTTTAAAGAAATTTGTTGACATTTTAATAATTTTTCAGAAATTTCAGAAAAATTTAAGTAAGATTAAAATAATGTTTAGGAATTTAAATGGGTTTTAATAGATTTAAAATATTTTAAAACATGGAAGCATTTAACTAACTTTGTAAAATATGTTTCATTTCTTAGAAACTTATTAAAGTCCTGAATATGTTTAAAAAAGGCTTGAATTTTTTCTAACATTTTGTAATGTCCTGTACCATTTTTTCCCCAAACCTTCTAGATTCTTTTTTGACACATCTGAAATATTTTAAAATCTTTTTTAATTTTCTCAAGAATATTATAGAAATTTTCATTTATATATGTTCAAAAGCAAACTAATAATACTTATGTTCTTGCAAGTAATTTAAATATTTGTATGACTAAAAAAATCGATTTTAAAAGCATTTATTGTTACATGAAACTAATATTTTATTTATTTCTGTACAACACCTTATCTGAAGATTCCTTTTCCTTATTTAAAAAATGTCTAATACGTTTTTAAACAAAATACAAATGATTTTACCTAACTACAGTGAGGGGGGGGGGGGGCAAAAAGGACGGAAATAACTTTAAGTAAAATGAAAATGCTCTCTTTTATATTTAACACATGGTTTTCAATTTTCTTCTGACAATATATTCTTCATAAACTGAAAGTCGAAAAATTCTGAAATTCTCATAGATTCTCTCTGTTGCATATATCTATACCGAAAGAAGTCACATTTATCACACAAAATTACAAGGGAAGTCGCATGGAATTTCAAGAAAAGTCCACAAAAAGTCGCATCAAATGTGGAAAGACTAGTCAATTAAGACATGACAAATAAAAAATTTAACTAAAATCCAAAAGCTTTCAAATTTTGTGAATTAATAAATTATTTTCAAAAATAACTAATCTCATTTTGTAACTCTCTCATAAGAAAGGAAAGTTATGCAAATTTTTCAAAATATTTAAAGCATTTAAAATATATAATTATCAACTTACAACCCCAGAGCTTATAGGCAACCTTTTAAAATTAATAGTAGCTAAACTTTTACATTTTTATACAGCAACACAAACTGCAAAAGTTTTTCAAATTGGCAAACCCTATTTTAATCCTTTTCTCTAATGTTATTACAACTTGGCGACCCCGCAGCTCATAAGAAACTTTTTGAAATGAATATTAATTGAGATTTGACATTTTTATACACCATCAAAAATTGCAAAAGCTTTGCAAATTATACAAACAATTTAAATGATATATTCTATTGTTATTATAAATTTGCAATCCCAAAACCCATAAGAAACCTTCGAAATAAGCAATGATCTTCAGATTAAGTCTGAAGTCTTCTTCTAAATATGTGAAAGTTGCATAGAACGGAGAAATTAATAATTCCTTTTTTTCATATTGTGCCTCGTTTGATGGGAATTTTTAATTTTTAATTTTTATAGAATTTTCTATGTATATAATTAAAACTTTTGAGTTTAGAAAGCGGGGTAACTAACTCGATCTCATTTTTATCTCGTTTTCAATGATTTATTATTAAGTCAACATATGGTTATTTAAGTTAAAATATATCTTGTAAGTTTGATTTGATAAAAATTAAATTTTAAACATCGAAAGCTTTTGTTTGCATTCCACACATTTTATCTTTGATGTCGAGTCAAAAATAATTCGCTATATTCAAGCGAATATATCATGATTTTTTTTAAATTTATTCAATTGATTGTTTTGATCGACAATATTCTCATCAGAGAAGGTATTAGATTTATGTAAAATTTGACCCCCCCCCCCCCCCCCCCCCCCCCCCCAGTTTTTGTCAAATATTCACGTTTTGAGACCCCCTGAATCCGAAAAATAGGTTTTTACGAATGTGTCTGTCTGTATATCTCCATGTATGTATGTATGTCTGTATGTCTGTATATCTGGCTGTAAACACGATAACTTTTGAAAAAATTAATTTATTAGATTGGCCTTTGATACACTTATCTAGTGTCCTAAACAAAAGGTCAAGTTCGTTAGCCAGCCATTTTGAATGAAAATTCAAAAAGTGGGCATATTTTGAATATTTTTGCGAAGCCCTACAAGATTATGATAACAACTTTTTTAATTTGGTCAAAAAGTTCAAAATTCAAAATTTGATCCTACACAGAATTTTTGAAACCACATTTTTTTAAGATGTAAAAATTTTATGCACGGTTGTTCATAGTACTACAAAACTTAAACAATTTATCCTTCAGACATTTTTCTATAAAAAGAAAATGATCAGAGTTAGAGAATTTTCAAAATAAAAAAAAACAAACTAAAATGAACATTTTAAGACAAACAACGCATGATATGAAAAAAAGTCAAGAGAAGAAAAACTTTGCTTTTGGAAACTCCTACAGGACTATGACAACAACTTTTTTAATTTGGTTTTAAATTTGAAAATTCCAAATTTGATTGTACCAACAATAATGAAAAATCTAAAAATTCCATTTTTTGGTCAAACTATGCAAGATAAAAAAAACGAAAAAGCTCAAATTGCGCGCCCTGGAAGGAACTACAAATTTATACTGAATCACTTTTCGATATAAGCTACGAAAACAAAAATAAGACAAAACTTGTTCATCCAAAAAAAAGCTATAAGTTTTGATAAGACACGTAGTTTTTGATTTAGTCGTAAAAAATAACATTCCAAATAGGAATATTAAATTTTTTTGAAAAAGCGACACAAGGTATGAACTTAAATTACCAGACAACAGTTGTTCGCCTAAAAAGAAAATTTATTATTAATAATTTTTCGATAGGACGAGTAGATTTTCTTTTAATCGTAAAACATAAGATTAAATATTAAAAAATTAACTTTTTGGATAAAGCACAGAAAAGAAGAAAGAGAACATAGGCTCCTATATAAGACCTTTTATAGGTTCCTGTATTAGACCCTATGCAGATGCGCTGTAGTTTTTATTTAATTGTAAAAAACAATATTAGAATTTTTTTTAATTATAAAAACAAGGAAATAAGAATTAGTATGATTCCATTTTTATGCATATTATGAATTGTAATGATTTACATTTCTTGAAATGATACATGTTTCAGAGCAGCTTACAATACATTTTAAAGCAGAATAAGAAACAAATACAAAAATAATTATGATAAATACAATTTGCTTTTTATTTTGCAATTTTTTAAAAAGTAATCCCTGGCAGAGTTACATAAAAAATATATTATAAATCATATAAAAGTGTTGTGTATAATGTAGAAAAGTTGACATGTTGGACAAAATCGAGTGCGATGCACGAGATACGTGATGAGAATGTGTTCGTTAAAGCCAAAAGAGCTTTAACAAAAGAGAGTCAAAATCACAAAATTACAGTGGTGGATGTTTTGTATCTTAATTTTAAAATATTTGCGCAAGAATGTACGAAAATATAAAGACAAAGCGCATAGCGCGAGGTAAATACATAATCGAGCGCGAAGTGCGAGATAAATATAACTATACTAAATATATAGTATAGTATAGTAATAAATATAACTACATATAGTGTAGTATATATAGTATAATATGTAATGTAGTATAGTATAGTATAGTATAGTTTTTACGCTTGAAACTATCTCATTTCTTAACTTCAATCCATATTTCTTATTCTACGAGAAATATATTTTTTTAATTATGCTTATGATAATTAAAAGTAATACAACCCATTAATGCAACTAATTAGTGGAATTCCCATGTTAGAAAAGATAAACTTTTTAAAAGACATTTAAATTAGCATGCTGAAAAGTTACATTTTCAACAAGTAGATTGTTTTCAACCAAGAGCAAATCACTTTGATCAAATATTCAAATTTCCAAGAACAAAAATTATGTTTCAACCACAAAAAGTTGGATTTTCACTCAAAATCAATGAATTGCAATTAAACAGATAAATTTTCGACCAAAAGAAGTAATTTGCAACAAAATAATTGATTTCTCAAACAAATATTTAAACTTTCAAACCAAAAAGAAATCATTTTCACCGACAAAAGTTTCTTTTTTTTTGGGTTTAATTAATTATGTTCTTATTTTGTTGAAAAAGGGGATGGTGTAAATAGTTTAAAGACTGTAATTATATTCGAAATTAATCAATCTTAAAGTTTCTCGTCATGAAGATGTCCAACTAATAAGGTTTGCAGCTTGAAAAGATTACATCTTTAAATATGGAGTCACGAAATTAAAAATTGTTTAGTTGCAAACGCTATTTATTCATAATTTATAAATATAAAGCTTTGATGAGAAATTATTCAATTATTAGTTTTGTAATTAAAGGTGTTACACTTTGTTTTAGTTTTAAAATGAATTTTCAAAAGCTTAGTTGTGAATTAAGTGAAAACTAACTAAAAAAAAACTTCAAAAATAAAATGTCGATTATTCGCATTTTTTTAAAGAGTAAAAAAACAGGTAAAATAATTAGTACGATTCGTTCCCTGTTTGCGACATTGTAGGTAACCTGGTGTAGGGTTTACGTGTATAAACTATTGAATAGTGCTTTATTGAAAAGACATTCTGATTTGAAAAAATGTGAAAAAGATGTTAGATTTACCATCGCCAGATTTAGTAAATTATAGTTAAAATATTTTCTTAATTTTAATAACTTTTAATAAATTTTAATAAATTTAACAAACTCTCTAAACCTGGACCAAGAACGCGAATAAATATTACATGATTGCTGGATGAGATAAGAAAAATGTTTACCCGTTGAATGGAAATTTTTCCAAAGCTAAATAATACGAGATTCGTCACGCGTGTTAATTTCTTAACATAATCATTTTTCAAACAATTCGAATTTTGACCTCTAATAACGAAAGATGGAAATAATTTTATTTTTTCGGAGTCCGACCTGTAGAAGAATTTTTTTTCATTATTATCTCCATTTATATTTCTTTTTAAATTTTGAAAATATTTCCATTATCTTTAAATTATTTCAACATTATTAAGAGTTATTTGAATTTTAATATTAAACGAGAAAAAATTTATCTAATAAATTATAATGCGAAATTTTCTAACTTTTCAATCGGGTTTTCTCTGAAGGATGTACCGATTTTAGAAAAACAGAATTAGTTACGAAGTGGGGATTATTAGAAAAAATTCGTGATCATCACAGACCCACGTTTTTGTAAATTTTCACTAACTGTGTCTATAAGAATTCAGTTCAATTCAGGAAGAACTGTTACTTGGGACTGTAATTTTATCAATAGGAATATTTCAAATTTACGAATCGAATGTCCGTTAAAAACAAAGTGGAAGACTGGATATTTAACAGAACGCCTCTCAAATTAAAAACACGCCAGATGTAATTTCTACACCATCAAGCCGTCATTTTCAACATAACAAAAATTTCAACTGATAGTGGGGCTTCTTCATTTTAGACAGACACTGAAACCCTTTTTATATCCGCCGTCCGAGAAATTAAACATTCACTTATATTTGCCCGGGAGGGCAGACCAATGCCTGATAAAAGATTTTTGGTGGACCAAGTTATATTTAATTTGCTTACATGAACCTCATATATTTTTGTTATATTTGTCACTGAAATGTTTTATAATAACTAGTGGAGAAACTGCGAACGAATTTTTTAATTTTTTATTTATAAATAACTAAAAAATTATAAAATACAAATGACTTTAAATTAAAAAATGTTAACCTCTAATTAAAAAGTGTTTAATTCTGAACGATTATTCAAAAATTAAAACTTTTAAACTCTGAATGTTACAATTTTAATTGTTTTATTTTTAAAATGTTTAATTTGTAAGTGAACATGTTGAATATTTATAAATAAATAATGATTGAACAATTATGTTATGAACAAAAAGTTGAGTAATTTTACGAGATATCTAGAAGGTCTGAAAAGATTCAAAATTTATATAAAACTTGAAATTTAAATAATTCAAAATAAATGTATGTACCGAAAAAATATGGGTTATTCAAAACTAAATTTAAGTTCAAATATATATGGCCTAATTAAATACAAATTGTAGATTTTTGCACATTTGATACAAATAAATTACAAGCTTTTTACGAATTGCAAAAGGCTTCAAAAGATTAGAATATTATCTTAATATTCCAAGGAAAATTGAAAATCATAGTTGATTTTCACATATTATCGCAAGAAATTATATTTAAAAAGCTCTTAAAAGATTTCCAGATTGTCAAAAAATAATCTGAAGGATATTATATATATTTTATTTAATTTGCTGGATTTTCTGAAAATAGTAAAAAAAAATTCAATTTATTTTGAAATAAGTATATTTCGATTGGTTTTGCAAATATGAGGCCATCTTTCCGCTACGGATAAGAATTAGACTAGTCTCATTTAGCTAATTTTTCAGGAGAAATGAATCACCTATTATTTTTCGAAACATTTTCTACGAATTCAAACTCCAGTATTTTGTATTACAGTTTGTAACGTAATTTAGTTTTCTATGACTTTCAAAACAAGAAATTTCTAGCTTAAAATTCCTTATAATAATATAAATTTTTTATTTCATTGATTGATTTTTTAATTAGAGTATTAAAAATGATAAAGTGGATTTATATTTTTGGAACTAAATGTGAATTTTTCAGCTCTTTAATTTACAAACGTTAAAGTTAGATTTATTTAATTTTATTCACCATGAAAAACATTTGTGAACCGAGAAATGACCGGGACTTTTTTCTGAGATTAAAATGGCTACCCTGCAGTTCCTCTACTTTATGGTTTAAGATATGAAATAAAACAAATTTTGTATGAAGAACTCTTGATCATAAATCTCTCTACAAACCTAATTGAACCTATTGTGTAACAATCCATTGGGCACAAAATTTGGCGACGTCTTAACGACATCGTTACGACATCTTTACGACAACTTTACAATGCCCTATGTTCATGTCGTTAAGGTATTTTTACGATATCGTAAATGAGTCGTATGATCTGACGATGTCTTTACGATATCGCAAAGACTTTTTAAGAAAAAATGGTCATATTAATATAAAATTGACGAACTTCCTGGTCAGTTTCTGTTTAAATTGTTCGAAATATACTGCAAATATTTAAAAAAATTTTGAGTAAAGTTAAATCAGTGGATTTTAAACAATTTAAACCCTCAAAGACATACGAAAACATGAGCGCAATCTTTTTCTGCAAATTAGAGCTTAGTAAAAAATAATCTAGATTGTATGAAAAAATAAAATGCCAGAGTAAAAAATCTTAAGTTATTAAAATAAATCAAATAATTTTTTTTTTCATTATTAGAGTCTACTAAAACGGAGCGCAATCTTTTTCTGCAAATTAGATCTTAGTAAAAAATAATCTAGATTGTATGAAAAAATAAAATGCCAGAGTAAGAAATCTTAAGTTATTAAAATAAATCAAATAATTTTCTTTTCATTATTAGAGTCTACTAAAACGATTAAGATGATTTTCGTTCGTGATCGCTCACCTGATTTAAATGCGAATAACAAATTGTAAATAAAAATTACCTGAAATGTCTGAATGTTATGCAAATCCTTGCAAAAAATACAATTCCCTGTAAAGCATATTTCTATTGAGAAAAATATCATACTACTTAATGCAGTTCGCAGTTAGTAAAAAGATTAGTGTTTAATCTGGTCAAAAATCTGATAAAATGTGTAAATAGTAAAAAGCTTAAGATGTTTTTAGGGAGTGCAGAGTTTATCCAAAACTGTTCGAAGATTATTTTTGATCTATATCAACCCTCCTGTATTGATTTAAGCTTGCCAGAATATGTGGACTTCCCATAGCACATCGTTTTCTGTTACACATCAGTTTAAGTCTATTTTGAACAGATCAACGAAAAAACACAAATTTCCGAAAAAAAAGCGGCTCGTCGTTAGAAGACAGGTTCTGTCCTCTCAGATATGCGGATCGGATAAGTCATAATTTATGCTAGATGATTAGGATGAGCCAGCATCGTCGTATCTGTACAAATTAGGGCCTGTCAAACAAGTATTCCTAGAGAAAAAATTTACCTCTTCTTATCAGCATAGGATACGGACTGTCAGATAATAAAATATGAACATTAGTTCACCTTCTAAATGATATGCATAAAGTAAACTTTTGTTCCTTAACGCTTAAAAACTTGATACATTAAGCGTTGGCTTAGGCTACTGTCAAAAATAAATGATAAAATCAGGATATCCTTTTACACATTTTGTTTCAGAGGCCGTACGGTAATGCCGCTTGGGTTGTTCTAATAATGAAGGAAGGAAAATAGAGACAGAAATGATAAAAATAACTGACAATTTTTTTGATGATAATAAGTATTTCATAGAACCAAAAATCAGTAATAGCTTCTGTATTTGTGTTACACATGTTTAAAGGAATCTGTATTATCATCAGAGATAGTAACCGTCAATCAGTGCAGGTATCATTCCACCATCCGTGAAAATAAAAATCAACACTATCGAACAAGTGAACTCTTCAAATAATAGAAAATGCTTAACATTAATCCTGACAGGATGAAAAATAAATTTATTTCAATTTCAAAATTCATTTTTTTCTGAAAAAGGATCTACACTCTTCACTCTTATGGCAATCGAAACACAGAACGTCCGAATTCTGGTCGGGTGCTTTTCTATTTAGCCATTAGAGAGACTGATTGATGGTAACTGTCTCTCTGATGATAAAACAGATTCCTTTAAATTAATTGTATCATAAATGTAACACCTGTCTTAAGATAGCGTTCATTTCTAAAAAAAGATTCTTCTTTCGACATCTATAATAGTTTAATGTAAAAACTCTCGACCGGAAATCAGAAGATCTGCGGTTCGATTCACAGTGAAGCGAAAAGAGTATATCTTTTTTAAGACAAAACTTAATTTGTAAGTTATGATAGAAACTGTTTCTTTAGGTGAGCAATCTAAACAGCTACACGTTTTTATTCTCAATGGGTAATTCCGTACATTGTAACAAAAGCACCGCAGAAAAAAATAAGCAATTATCCAATGTTTTTAATTCATCAGTTTATTTATATGATTCAATATATATAATTTTCCGAAGATATACATGTCTACAGTTTCAGGAATATACAAAATTATTCTGAAATTATTATATATTTTCTAAAACTGAACTATAGATACAGCCTACTGGAACTGTTATGTAAATACGGTTGTTGGGTGGGAAATTAGGTTTGGCACGATAATGTCGATGAGTGACAACGTATGGCCGAAAATCTTTAGCTTTAAAACAATTGTTTGCTTCTAAACATATTTCAGCGTACATTGGACCATGAGGGTGAGGATTAAAATTACGTGGCCGATTTGTCGGTCGAAGAATTGTCCGAGACTCATAATGATCGCCCGCTTTCGTTCTTATAAATGCGAAAAGGCCCACAAACCGATACAATAACTCAGGCTGCATCCAGTTGGGTATATTGCATTTGGATGATGAAATAATTTTTCCTTCATATCGAGAGTGATCCTCCAACATTACCACAATGCTGTTTGAATTAATATTTAGACTTCCACCTGCGCCTAATTTTTCAAGGAAGAAAATTAATATTTATGAAGTTTTTATGCACCAGTATAATATTCGTTTTTCACAATTTTGAAAAACCACTGCCCAACAGTATCAACTAGGTACATATTCATGATTCAAATATGTCTTTTCCGAAATAATTTTTGGATGAGTGTGTAAACTCTCGACCCAATGGCCACTATATTTTTTCCGTCACTCGTGAATATAATATTTCATGATTTCATGATACGAATTTTGTTTTCAATACTTTTTCCGCCTCATTCACTAGTTTACTATAATTAAAAAATGATAATTCAGATACTAAAAAACGCAAGCCCCTCTAAAGACAAGGTTGGATCAACAAAAAACCCTTTATCTGGAATCCATGTTTAAACTATGAGCATAAATGTTGATTAAGCGAATAAATCATGCTATTCAGGAATTCATCCCTCAATAATTAGGCAAATGCTTTCTTTCGAAAACACGACATATGCAAGGAAATTTAAAATTAAATTATATAGAGGAAACTATCTAGATTTCTATTTAATATTATAAAATTATTAAACCTATTATCTTGAATTAAACCCAGTTTTTATAACACACTTAACACTTTGGTACAAAATATACGTTTTTCAATTTATATATTTCAAAGGTTGCAATATGTTTAAGTCGCATTTTTAATGAGATAAGGTTATGCTCTTGTGAAACAAAGAAAATTAAAAGATTATAAATTAAATTCTCGTACGTTGATATTATTTCTTATCTGACCTATGTAGTTCATTCAATAACATGGTCGTAAAACAGAAAATCCTTAGGCTGGGATCTATTTTCTTTGGCTTAAAATTATTTCTGCCGAAGGCTTTAATCTCAAGAACTTAAAATTAAAAATTAATTATTTTTTCTGCTGGAACAATTTAATAGTGTAGAAAATTTGTCTCAAGTTCAAAAATAAAAATTGTTAAAAATAATTGATAAAATAGAGGCGAATATTCCTAGTTTTAATTGTAACTAATTTAGATGCGAATTACAGATGAAGTATAAAATAAAATGTTTCTAATAAAAACTAATTATTTGATTATACTTATTTAGAGGTTAGTATTTTTGACTTCTCTTTAGGTAAAAGTAGCTATTCTTATCTAATCTTAATGTTGTAGGATTCATTTTATTCCATAAAACAATCTCTACAGATCTACTTGGTACGATTTAATTCAAACAAATTTATTTAAAAGATATACCATTTTAATTTTATAAGCAAGATGTAGGTTAAATAACATTTTTAAATAAAAACCTGGCAAACTGAGTTATAGAGAATATTTCAAGGAATAAAATTAGGCCTACAAAATTAGAATTAAGGATAGTATTTTAAAATAAATATTTGTTTCTAAATTTTTTCTTTGGTTTTCTTCTAAAATAGTTGTAATTACAAATGGGAATCTTTACCTGAATGTTATAAATTATAATTATAATTATCTGTCGGTTGGAGATTTTTAAATTTTTTAGAGTTTGGATTCTACACAATTCAGTTTTTAAACTTAAAATTTTGAAGAAATTACAATTTTTAATATCTTATTTTAAAATATCCTATGATTTTGAAACCCTTGAAATAAGAAGTTTTTGAATTCTAAAGCTTCAAGTTTGTAACAAATTACACAATATTATTACAAATTAAAAAGATTCCAGGTTGCTGTAGAGCACATCACCTGATAAAGGAAATTTCGGTGAAGGAATGGGATTTGGTTTTAAATTAATATATATGATTGTTTAGTAGTAAAAAGTCGCCCTAAGTAATGTTGCAAACATTTCATTTTTTTTTTTTCGTCCACAAGTCCTGAGATTATTGGAGATAATCTGAAATGTATTTTGAAACAAGTAAGGTTGAAAGTCGAATATTATAATCAGTTAATTAGAACACACGATATGTCACTGCAGAAAAATGTTTCCAAAAAATCAAAGTCCCATATCGACGCCATTTTTTCGAATGTTCGAAAAACATTTCGTGGGATTTTTTTACTACCAAACAATCATATATCCTGAATTACAGCCAAATCCCATTGCGAAACAATTAATAAATATTACAAGTTAGAAAGCTTCCAATGTGTAATAATTTATACAGTATTATTACAAATTATATTTCTTATTATCATAATATTAAACATATATATTATTTTTTTAAATTGATAATTGACCAATCCCTAATCATTTAATTTTAGGTTTTATTGTTCAGTAATTAAGGAAGATCAAATTACAATGTTTTAAATTATTTTTATTGTGCCATAAAGACAACTTTAATGTTCGCATACTTTAGGAATTAACAGTTTAAATTGAAAGCGTTTGTAAAAGTAAAAATAGTGGAAGATGTATGTTTTATTTTTGTAAATAAATATTATAATATTATATCACACTTACTTTGAAAATGAAAGAAACGTGCAAATATTAGAAGAAAAATGGCAGAAAATATATTCATTTTTACTAAGCAGGCACTGCGGAAAAACTAAATACTGATTTTTTTTTAATTTTGTGTGAGCAGTGTCTCAAAAAATCACTGCTATATATATATTTATATGCGCTTCAAATATTACCTGATTTTTGTGAAGTTTCTATTTGAATAAAACATACTAACTGTTATTCCTTCTTTTAGATAACAAGACTTTATTTGCAGAATAAGGGAACAAAACGTAAAAAGAATAGAGATTCTCCGTTTTAATATGTATTTGTGAAATAAGATAAATTTAAAAAAAAATAATTTCAAATTGCGGAGTCATTACATAAATATATGAATCTTTTTTAATATCCTAAAACTGTTTATATCTCATAAATACTTTTTTAATAATACTCTTATAATGTGTAGGTATTTAGAATTTTATTATTTTAAAATTGAAAATATATTAATCATGTATATAGTTCTCTTCTAATTTTATACTTAATTAAGAAATTGTAAATTTTAATAGTTAAAACATAAAAAATGAGTGAAATATTGCTCTGCTGAAATAAAATAGTATAAACTCATTTTAATTTTTCAAATGCTTTCGGAAAAGTATTTAATTGGAAGTACTATTTGGATTTGATTTATTTAGCAGCTGTACCATATAAATTTACAAGATACTAATATCTTAAAAAGCCTCAATATAACCTTGAATATTCAGAAATGACCTCAAGTTTATTTATCATGTGTGAACGTTTCGAACCTATCGGACATCTCTGTTCTTTTACACTTGCAGGGAATTACTTTTAAGAAAAGGAACAATTCATTCTTAATTTTTCAAAGATTCTCTGTTTTGTTTCGTTTTGTCCTTTTTCTGATAAAAAAAGAGTAAGGAAAGTTTACCTGCTAAGGTAAACAACGTTGGCATCTTCGATAACCAATGTTACACAACATATAACAACTCGATCAAAAAAAAAAAATATGTCATACAGTCTGAGACTGGGCCTCAATGACCTCCACACAATCTCAGGTCTGTACTAATTTTAATTCTAGTTATATCAACTTTCCGACCAGCAAACCGTTTTCTAAATGCGCATAGATTAAATAGAACTTTAAGGATTATATGTTAATAGTTTAAAAAATTCCTAAGAACATTACTTTATCATGATTTTAAAAGAAAATTAAAATGTTTTTATTTTTTCCGACAAAAGGGACACCTTACTCGCTCTGCCCTTGTCACTTTCCACCGAATATTTCTTTATTTTTGAAACAAAGAAGTGTCTCGTCGTCTCGAAATTAGGGATGAGTAATCTAATATTTTTCATTTATTTGACTATTCCTGAAATATCGGAAGGGCTAGTGGTTTCTCTTTTGAAGCCAACACAATTTTTTGCAACAACTAAACCCAACTTAAAAATAAATATATCAGAAGAAGAAATATTATTGAATTAAATTGGTCCTGAAAATAAATATTTTCCTTCGCGGAGTGAAGGAAAAGGTCTGGAAAAATAATCTGTGTATTTCTAAAGAGAATGCTTCTTACGATCTCTTTGGTAGCTTAAGGCAAAGGCCTCACTGCACTGGTGAGTCGCCTTAAGACACAAGTGCTTCCATTGCACCAAATTCAACACCTATCTATTGCATAAATACAGACGCTTGCATACTGCTCATCAATTTTCGCAGCCCGAACACTAGGATTAAAATTTAGACCTTAGATTAAGAACACCGTCTTTCAGAGAGATAAAAATGATTTGCCATGGAAGAGGAGAATTAAGGACCAAATCAACCGAGCAAGATAAAATGTGGGCAGACGAACATATTTTATAGGCAAGGGGATAGAACTCAGAGGTGGAAATTCTTCGTTGAAGCAATATTCCATCCACAACCTCAGATGCTGCGATAGAAGAAATGATTAACTTCGATCTGAAAGCAGCGTGGCTCAACCTTGAAACTGGTAGCGCGTCAGACATCCCGTAAATGGATATTCTGAACATCGCATCATCCGATATGTCTGGGATGTTAAAAAAGCTCTTAAGCTGTTGAGCACTGGGCTTGGACGTAGTGCATAACTTCTGGTACAAATACATTAAGTGTGTTCACGGTTTATTAGCTAAGGGCTGTCTAAATATGCCTAATCAACCCGTCTTGATGTCATCCTTTATAATTGAAGTTTACAGAAATTGACAGAAATTACATGCTTCCAAAAAAGCCCCATGTCCCCATTGCATCGGCCTATCTAAGGATAACCTGTCTTTCAAAGATCTGCAAGTCCCTAACATCCATGCTTTTGAACAACATCTGCGATCACTATGAAGCCAGAAAAATCCCTATAGAAGATCGAAAGGGTTATTTTTGCAACTCTCGAGGATGAAAGGATCTGGTAACAATTGACAGTTTCGTCTTGATAAATGTGCAAAAACTTTGACACAACCTGCACATGACATAAATTGATCATGAACACGACTTTCTCTTGATATCCCGTAATTACTTACTTATAAGTCTATGACCGCAGAAGTTCTGCGGAAGCGTGATTCAATTTCCAAGTCGCCCAATGACCATCCGGGATATAAAACTTAAGTATTTTGATCGTAATCTACCTGGGATCTCCAAACGCCTCTGTATTACGACCGATATTTTCTCATTCAGTGTCCTATGATTCTGTTTAGCACTAAACCCATTGAGTAAAACTATCAGAAATACGTCAAATGAATTCAACATCAAGAAAGGCCCTTACGGCTAACATAAAATTGTACGACTGCTCAAGAGAAAAATTGCAGAAATTTATCCACATTATCCTGCAGTTTACAAATGACATCCATATATGATCCGGGCTAGAAAATGTTGAGAACTACATTTAAAACGCTAAATCATGAATGCGGGGTTTGTAGTTGACAATCAGGCGCTTATTCAAACAATAAGAAAATATCAGTCGTATAAATATCTAAATGTACTACAGTTAGCGAAAACATGCCATGCTTCTGTTCAGGGAGGCCTTAAGAACGCCATTGTCAAGCGCCTGAAAGCCATATTGAAAATTTGTCTGAATTTGGCCAACAAAATCAAGTCTGTTAAAAAGCTACGTGAAACATTTAAGGCACTACACACTTTCTTCATGTAAAAGGATAATATTGCCACGTTGTTGTGTTGGATGTACGGCAATTGTGTGCATAACAGATCAACGAAATTAAAGCTTATCTGAAACATCTCTGCCAAACAGATACAAATTTTTAATGGCCATACAGAACAAGGTAAACAGCACCTTAAGTTACCAAAAGTGTATAGTCCACTTACTTTTGTAGGATCGGTGCTAGTTATGTGGTGATGACGATGACTCCGTTGAGTACTTTATTAATGAATGCAAATAGTTGACCGATGTTCTTAATATTTTCCGGAACGTGGCCTTGACTCCAGGTTCTTTAAGGATCTGTTAAAGAAGATTTGATATAATTACCGTAATAATCATAAAAATAATAATAATAATAAACCATGTATACACGCAACTTTAATTAATATAACTATAACTAATATACCAGGTGGTAACTCTAAGAAAGCAACCGGAGGTAAATATTGTCACCTTCAATGCGGTAAACGAAGAACTCCAAACTACACAGTGCTCCTAATTTTGTACCTACCACAGCATCATCGCAAGAGACTTTAATCGTCGTATTGAATTAATTCATAACATTCTAATATCATCAAATTACTTAATGGCATTACGAAAATGTGTTTGTGACTGATGATATATACCGGGACATCCCCGTACAGACTATTCAAAAAAATACATACAGAAAAATATAAATTTTTCTCAGGGCCTTCGAACTATCGTTATTCAGATAAATTCTAATAAAACTGTGTACTTTGAATTTATTGATTTCTTAATAGGTTATTTGTCTTATGCACTTGCAATGTGTTGATTGGCACTAGAATCAATGATATTGTAATTAGTTATCAATTAATTATAAAATATTCATTACACTCTCCGTGCGAAAACCCGACGTGCAATATTATGTGTCAATTTGCAAAGTAACGGTTCCGTTCATAATTTCCGCTAGGGGCATACTTTGTAGAAAATTGTCAAGGTAAATAGTAAAAATAGTTAGATATTTCGAATTCATCATTTTATTTATATGATTAAATATAAATAATTTTTCAAAGATATACATGTCTACACTACTATGAATGTATAAACTTCTGACATCATTCCCCTCTTTCTAAAACTGAACTATAGATAGTGCCTGTTGGAACTGTTACGTAAATACGGTTTCTGGGTGGAAAATTTGTTTGGGAAGGATGATGACGATGAGTGGCAACAAATGGTTGAAAATTTTTTATTTTATAGTATTTGTTCGTTTCTAAATGTAGTTCAGCGTACATTGGACCATGAGGATGAGGATTATAATTACGTAGCCGATTTGACGGTCGAAGAACTGTCTCAGACTCATAATGATTGCCCTCTTCCGTTCGTATGAAAACAAAGAGGCCCATAAAATAATGCGATAACTGAGGTTGCATCCACCCGGGTATGGTGCTGTTGGAGTGTGGAATGATTTTTCCTTCAAATCTAGAATTATCCTCCATTAATAACGCAATGCTGTTTGTCCGAATATTTAGAATTCCACCTGCACCTAATTGTGTGAGAGTTAAAATGAACATTTATGAAATTCCTATACACCACAATAACTTATATTTTAAAAATTTTGGAATGTTAAAAAATTATATTACACTTACGTTGGAAATTTAAAAAACCGATGAATGTAAGGTAAAAATATATTGTAAGTATATTCATATTTCTTAGTAGACTCTGAAAGGGAATTAAAAAGTTATTATTTGTTGTCCTATGTGAGTAGTGTCTCGAAAAATGCCTGCTATATATATATATTAACTTATAAGAAAGTGATTTCATCTATTTAGACTATACACTAACTTTTATTACTTCTATTCGACAACAAGGCTTTGTTTGAGTAAGCGAAAAGAACGTGATAAATAGATTTTAAACACAATTGAGTTAATGATTCTTCGTGAATGTTTGAATTATTTATAATTAATTCAACTACCACTCTAAGTCAGATAAAACAAATTCTTTTTTGATATTAACGTTAAATAATAATACATGTAAAAATTCTAAATCTAAAAATAAATTTGTAGACAAATTTTAATTTCTGATTGTAGATTCATTACAAAAAAAGGTCAAACTTGTTTAAAATACAACTACTTGTTTTAATTTATCAATAATTTTCCATTTTTATATTATAATATATAATTTTACTGCACTTAATTTTTTTTTATTGAAATTATGGTGATCGTGTATGAAATTATCTTCTACTTTCATACATAAACAAGAAATTGGAAAGTCACATTATTCAAACATAAATAATGAGTGACACAAGCTTCGATAAATACGCTGACACATTTGATCTAAGCAAGCTTTCAGAACTAGCATTACGGCCTTGAAAATTGTAGTAAATGTGCCCATTGCTGCTTTTATCTTAGCCCTGATGTTCTTTACATGGATTACAGATCCTGTTCCTTAGAGTCTTTAGACCCGACTATTGTATACCCATCGAGACCTACTTGTGTTAATAATTCCTTCCTTCTTCCTTTCTCATGACATTCTTTCGTTTTAGGAAAGAGGACTTTGAAGATTTTAATGGAGGATAATTTCCTTAATATAACATCAGTTTGCATAGCGAGATCAGTATCCTCTCTTAGTATGTGCTTACTGATATCGTGTATCCTACTCAAAAACAGAACACGAACAAAATTATAAAGTAAAAAAGATGTCTCTAGACCTCTGCAGCCGAAATCTTTCTAACGTAAAAAGAGTAATAATGGGATGTCCAGAATGGTCTAAATATCTGGTGTTGGTATTGTTTCTATAGAGCCAGTGATCGCCAAGCAGAAAATCTTTTAGATACTCTCTAATTAATTTATAGTACTCATCATTTTAGTCTTTAGAAACCACATCGTTGATGCAAACTTTGCTAATTTCCAAAATTTTGTTTTTCTACCTTAGGATTGAATATTTCTAAGATCAGGAAGCTTCCTTCGCCTAATTTGTCTCTAGAATAAAATTCGGTAATCCAATAAATTAAAAATTTCCTCTGACATTAATCGCCGTACAAGGATATTTTAAGGAAATAACTGAGCCACTTCTGCTACTTAAGCCTTGAATTTTGATCTTATAAGTCCGAGATTCGTTTATTAAGGGAAAAGCCATTTTCCGCCGCCAAACGTCTACCTAAGCATACAGGCACTTTTTTAGCGTGGTGAAGGTTAATCTGACAACAATCTAGGCTAAAAGGGAGGCATCTAGTATCTATCTTAGCAGCTTCCAGTTTTCTTTTCCTTAAAATCGATAACCTTTTATCATCCCGTTTTCATGATCGGATTTTGGATTTCTATCCTTTAAAGTACTGCTGATGGTGGGGGAAACATACTTGGGCAGGAGTGTCTGTGAGGAGCTTTTAGGTCCTTTGAACGTCACTGAGGAGGTGAACTTCGGCGACAAAATAGAGTGGAATTGTGCTAAAAGGGGCAAACCACTTTTTCTGAACTGTTTGGAAGAGACTAAGGGGGTCCTTAAAGAGCTACGGGAGATGCACGGAAAGATTTTGGTCGGACACAGCGGAATATGTTCCACATAATTCTCGATGGTCTAAACGACGCGAATCTTCTTATCCGAAAATTAAATAATTGAATGGAGCATTTAAAAGTTTTCTTTTTAGAGCACGAACGACGGGTCAGCAAGAAGGTGACAAAGAGTTTCAACACTGCAAAGGCCAAGATAGGGGTAGGAAAGGTTGCCAGTCGGGGAATTCAGATAGAGGAAGACACCGTGGTAACTCCATTGTCCCATTATAGGAAGAGAATAAGGGAGACCTGAGCCCCGTAGAAGCGAGCAGCTTAATGCCAATCAAGAAGAAGCCGAAAAAACTGGGCTGCATTAATGAACTCAGCTCACAAAAAGGAGCAGAGAGAGAACTTTATGTCGGCACCTACATCAGGTCAGAAGACGAAACAAAAGCAGAAACGAGCCCGACCCGAGCTGAGGGTACAACATACTTAGAGGTCCTCAGAGACCTCAAGCAAGAAGTGAAACCTGACATCCTTGGCGTCACAATCAAGGGTATCAGAGAAACCAGGAATGGAGAGGTCCTTGTTGAAGTAGGGGTCTCAGACTTAGAATTGGCAACGTCGCGTAAGAAAATAGTCGGACGGAACCATTGCCCACATTGACAACACTTGGGCTCTTTTCTGGTAACGACTGCGTTTATAATTAATGGCAGGCTTTATTTTCTAAAGACTAAGCGTGCCTATGCACAACTTAAACGACTTCACAAATTCTTACTTGAGAAACGAAATTAATTAGCCGTCTTAAATTCCATCTAACTGGTGTATATCTTGCTTCGTTTCTGTAAACCCCTCGGCGACTATGTTCACTCTCCGGTGTATTTGAAGAGACTTGCTATAGGAGACAATTGAACCTCTAAGCCTCGTCTTCATTTGGTGTGCTGCCATCACAATGGGGCCTCCTTGAAGTCCCAATTTAACTAATTCCTGTGTTTCATTCATTAATCAATTGGCGCCTCAAAATCTTTTCAGCAATTCCCGATAATTTAGATTGTTAAGGTCTTACTGTTTAGTTTAGACCCAAGGGGTCAACATCGCACGCAGGTCCACCTATGTACCTGTCTCTCGATACGCCAAAATTACTACAGATTTTCATGTTTCAAGAGAAGATGCCTTTTTCAGAGGGGTCGTTGCGGAATCCCTCTTGATTTCGTTGTTGTTGACAGAACTAACAGTGTTCTTACGAGTAGCTGCGAAAACTGTTATTTGTTTTCGACAGAGCTCCATTCGTAGATGCCACTTTTGCCCCAATTTTACACTGAAGGGCCGTCCAGTATACTAGAGGCACCATTCAAAACTACCATATGCTGGTATAAATCATAGTTCAGCCTGGTTGCTCACGCCTTGGTTTGGGATGCTTTCCTTCCGGACTATACCTAGAAAATTTTTCGTGCCTCTTTATTTAGCTTTGTAACCATATTCAGCAGAAACCCATAGATCAGAGACCCTCCATCTGCACCGCGACGATGCATTTGTTTGCCTTGTCAAAGGCCCCGGTCGAAATTCATATTGACCCTATTGTGATTTCGCCTAAAGGAAATGTACGCAAGATGTTATGAACATCTTGAACGTCTAGGAATTAGTAGAATACTGGAAATATCTCAGAAAGCGGTGTTACTCAACACCTGTTGCATTGTAGATAACTTTCTTGACCATTAGGAAATAGGAGATCAAACATCTGTCGAATGAGAGATGGAAGCTTTAAGAAAGCATCTAGAGGTGACGTAAATCACCTTTACCGCTCGCAGCAGCTATTCGAAAACAACAGTGGTAAAATACGAAATCTCTAGTACGACATTCTCCTGATTTTGTACTTTTACAACATAATTGAAAAAGATTTCAAACATCGTATTACATTAACTCATTACATCCTCATCTCATCAATCACTTGACTGATAAAAAACTGAGTTAACCGGAGAACAACGCGGTTTTTAAAATAGGCTCGATATTGTCTGGTTTGATCAGCGAACAAAGTATATTAAATTATCGACCTGATAGGTTCTTTGATAGAAACATCCAAAGAGCAGTCATTATAAGAAATTTTGATCTTTAAAAATATAATATTTAGCTTTTCTTCTATAATATTATTTATAATTCTTATGAAAATATACATTTTTGTTTTATTTAAACTGCGATATAAATTTATGTGTTTATCACAATTTTTCCTGGCAATTAAATTTTTTGTTAAAATATAATCTTTTTTGAGCTTTTAAATTTTTAGATAACGTTGAATCCGCCGATGTTAAAGTTATTTTATTGTACGATTTGAAAATGTGTACCATCAAAGTCCAAATATTACGTAGCCCCTGAGTATTCATTCAAAATATTGACCGCGGAATGGAAATTTTTGCGAAGATAAAAATATGAGACTTGTCGCCTTCTTTCATCTTTTAACGTAATCATTCTTTGCTAAAAAAATATTTTTCATTATTATAAAATTAACATTTACAACTTTTTCGAAAAATTGATGGGCTGCAAAATACAAACACAAACTTCACAATTGTATTTTTCAGCCTCTTTTTTTTTTTTTTGAAAAAGGCCAGATTTTATTTGAAGAGTCACGACTCGGCACCTATCAGAGCTAGAAGGTTCTTTTTTTTCTTAACTTTCACAGCATTTTTTCTAGTTCATTTTAGCCAAAACTGTATCAAATTGAGATTCTGAATATAGCTTGAGCTTTTTGTTCTTTTTATTTGATATTATATACTTTCTGAAAAATCTTTGAACGCAAAATGCTTTAATATTTTTAAATAATCAGTTAATTTATTTATAAGTTTGAATCGTAAACTAGTACAGGATACACATATTTACACTTCCAGGAATACACAAAATATTCGATTAAGATATCTTGTAGACATACCTGACATACATATATTAATTCTAACATTATTCCACTCTTTCTAAAACTGCACTATAGATAGGACCTGTTGGAACTGTTACGTAAATACGGTTGCTGGGTGGAAAATTATGTCGGGAATGATTATGCCGGTGAGTGGCAACGTATTCTTTAAAATTGTTAGCTTTGAAATAGTGTTGATTTCCTAGACATATTTCAGCAGACACTGGACCATGATAAGGATAAGGATAGGGATCATAATTACGTGGCCGATTTGTCGGTCGAAGAACTGTCCAAGACTCATAATGTGTACCGCCTGCAGTTCGTATAAATGCGAAATGTCCCCCAATATGATATGATATCTGAGGTTGCATCCAGTTAGGTATGGTGTGGTTATAGAAGAGAATGAGTTTTCCTTCAAGCTTAGAATTATCCTCCATTTCCATCCTAATGCTGTTTAGCTTCATAGTTAGAATTCCACATGCATCTAATTTGGTAAAAAATGACATTTGTGAAGTTTCTGTTTAACGGTATAACTTAAACTATTTACAATTTAGAAAATAAAACTGGTCAATAATCTCGACCGTATATTAATGAAATCATTGGGGATTTAGTCAGAAAGCCCAAGATTTATTTAAACTCTGTACAGAGAAATGGCTAAATTTGTAACGGTAAACTGGTCGGATTCGGACCTGGATGCGTTCGGATGATCTGGCAAGAGCCTGATTTAAAATTTTGTCCCTAGACTAAAATTGGGTAACTTGGTTTACTTTTAATACTCCTTGCTATGGTGAATCGATAACAGTTTTATTTACCAGATAAAGAACAGAGAAAAATGTCATGTTGCTTGTTCCAAAAATAAAAAAAATCACATTTCTGTTTCTTCCGATCTAATACAATTCTTATTTATACTACTAGAATAAGAATTTATCTAGCATCTAGCCGACGTTATTAGGTCCTTGATCATTTCATGTCTCTGAAAAAATATAATTTTAACAAAAAAAGTATCCCGACAGTTGCTCGGTCGTCTTCCAAGCCTGAAATCTTAACAGGGTTTTGCGGGCCTCTAATCGACGAGAAACCTTCTTATAGATAGAGCCAAGCGGTAAAATTTCTGCACAAGAATCCCGAAAAAATTGAATTTCTAAACTTAAAAATAAAATTTTTGAATACATTTTTTACATAAGCTTTCTTAATAAATTATGCCGATTTTAATTTCATGTAATTGTACTTGGAATATTTTTTCCATTCCAGGTGTTTTTGGTAGGATATTATTTTTTGTCATTTTTTATTTTAAATGAAATATTTTCATTAAACTTAAATGTAAATTGAATTTTTTCCTCATTTACTAATGTATGCAGATATAAGAATAATAGTTGAGACGCCAAAAAATTGACGCATCGTCAGGTATAACGTTCGATCAACAAAAATTCGTTTTTATGAAATACTTATTTGAACAGCGAGCATATATGTTGATATAATTTTTATGTGAAATATGGAGTTTATTCAAGGACATGCGACACACAACAAAAATTCTTAGGCAATAATCTATTTCTGTTTATCTAACGTTATCTCTGGCAAAGCTCCAAGCCTATTAGAACTTGAATGCAAAATTATTTAATTTTTCGTTGAGAACATTCTAAAATAAATACTGTCAAGTTTGCATGCTCAGAAGTAAAAATTTTTAAGATATTGAGCTTCAAGATGAATTGAGAAAAAATGTTAACAGACTTTAATTTAAAAGAGTTTTAGAATACAACTCACGGGCTTCATGAATATTTTAGTTTGTAATAAATTATAAAATATTATCTAACAAATCATACGTTTCTAAAATTGAAATTATGAGGTTAGTCTCTGTGTTACAAAAAATTAATATAAGATCAAAATTAACTCTACTTTCTTATCAATAATTGTATGCGGTGAAATCAGAACGTGAACAAATTTGTTATTCACAAATAGATTTCCGAAAGAACCTTCTTTTGACTCATTACAGACAAATATATAACACAGGAAAAATAGATGTTGGGGGGGGGGGGGGAAAAAGTAAATGAAAACCAACCTTATCTTATAAGGTAGTATTTATAGGAAAACTACAGGTCTGAATAATAGAATCTTACGCGATTTAAACTTCACCTATTGTCTGAAAATGAAAACTAGAAATATTAATATAAAGTTACTTCGTATAGTTTTCCATTTATTGGTGAAATTTGAAAAACGTATGAGACTGTTTTTTTCTAACGCACGCACCAAATGTTCGATTGCTGTTGCGCTTACGCATTTCGAGTTAGAATGACTTTCCAGGACTGTCGGAATCATAACCTCACTTCATTATGATTTGACGCTGGAGGCTGATTGTGAGTAATAAATAGTTATTGGACATAGTCGATGTGATAAGTTATCATAAATTACAGATAAAGTACCATGAATTGCCGATAAATTACCGAAAATTTTGGAAACTTTTAGAAATTTTAAATTATTGGTAATTTGATAATTTTTCATAAATTTGTGAAAATTTTGGAAATTTAACCAATTTTTTATAAATTTTAGGAAATTTGTTTATTTGTCAAATTTTCAGACAATTTTGAAACTTATCAAATCTTCCGATATTTTTGAAATTTCTCAAATTTTCAGAAATGTTTGAACTTTTTGAATTTCTTCCAAAAAGCGTCAGATACACTAAATTTCTATTCGGTAATTTACAAATTTACAAAAAGTTTCCAGAATTTTTAGGTAATGTTTGTAATTTCACCATAAATTCCAAAAAATTACCATACATTTTTAAAAAATTGTTTTTTATTGTTTCTCAAATCAAAAATTTCCCGCATTTGTTAGGAAAAATATCGTGTGCTCCAGGAGCTAAAAATAGGGATTTGAAACTCTTGTGAAGTTTACAGTAATTGCCATCGGCTCATCTTCGGGTCGGCTGTGGCTCGTACAGCTAACTTTACACTCGTGTGGAACTGCTTACTTTCCGCACTTGTAGCACAATATGCTATTTTATGACAAGAATAAAGAAATATTTTAACCAAATTATATAATCTCTTTTTTTGCTTTTTGATCAAATATACCAATACAATTTTTCCAATTTTAGTTATATTCAGGAATGAGCTGGAAGAGCATAAGACCGGCAGTCTGAAGGACCTGGGTTCATATCCAAGCGGAGCGAGAGAGAGTTTTTTCACAATCTTCAGATTAATCAACATTTTAATAATATTGCTTAAGACCAGTAGACAAAACCAATAATATCTCAAATTATTCAGTTAATTTCGTTGAAATTCATTATTAAAAAAAAGATCTATATAGATATCAACTGAAAATTTTTGGCCTAGCCACTATGATTTTTTTTTAATATTAAAAATTGCATCCTGTTACTTATCAAAAAATAAAGTTCCCAGGAAGTTTTCAACTATACAAAAATGTTTTCTAACGAAGGTATTATATATAAAATATGTAAAATATTCTTTCATGTACCACTGAGACCCTTCGTATTAACGTAACCTTTTGAAATTTTAATTTTTAATTTTCCTGATTTTTCATTTTTTGTATCATTATTTTATTTTTAGGACTTGATACTTCTCAAAAATAAGTTTATGAAAACATTTTTTTAATGTCATTCTGGAACTGATTAAAAGATAAGGTTGCAGGAAGGATATGCATACTTTTCAAATTTATACCCAATTCAGTTAAAATGTCAAACTGATACTTATTATCAAAAATAATTTTTGTCAAAAGGTTAAACATAGAGTGGGTTAAAAGATGATGAAAATATGTGAATAATTTTACTATGTGCGGTCCAATACCTTGTTAATAATAATTTATCCATTAAAAATATTATACTGAAATTGTCTAATTTTTCATTTTTGTATTTGCAACTTTCATTTTCATGTGAGTTTATATTGGGTTTTTGTATTGGTTTCTGGTTTTTCATTAGGTTCATGAAATTTTTAACAACATGTGCGTTTTACGATGTTTATGATAGTCGACGAGGTTATTGGAAATCGAGTATCGTTTCCAGCAGACGGAAAGCTATAAATGTAAAAAAGTTGTATTTTTCTTTCTGTTTTCTTTTTTTATATAAAGAAATGTTTTTAAAAGTATTCACTAAAATGTTTACTTTTTTGTCTTTCTCACAAGTTTTTACTATCTAAGAAAAATGAACTATTTTTCTAATATTTTAAATTTCAATTTTTAACTTTCTTAATATACAAAAAAAAATTCTTAAATTGTGACTTTGATCATCAATTTTAATATTATTTTTCGAGCTTTATAAACAAAAGTTTTAAAATATATTAATGAGTGTCATGATGATTGTGGAATAAATGTTCAATTATATTGTGTATATTTTTTCGAAGGGATTAAAGCTTTCACAATGTTTAATGCTTGATATTTATTTTTATATATCGCTATTGTGTAAAATTATAGATTTCAACGAAATTGATTTAAATTAGGGAAATTTCATTCATATAACTGGAGAACGCTATAAAAATAATTACAGTTTTATACTTAAGGGCATGTGATACTTACAGTGTCCCTTCCTTTTTTCCACAAAAATGAAAATTTTTAAAAACTGAATTCGTAGATGCTATAAAATATCATAACGGACGTCCCCGGAATTTTTTTTTGAGGGATAATAACAAAAGGAATTTATTGTGCTAAATAAAAATGTTATGCATATATATTATTTTGAGGTTACGTTATTTTTCATCTCTGCCTTTACGATAATCTGGAAATTATTTATGAAATAATCTTTTTTGATTGCCTGCAAAAAGTGTTAGTTCCGGGAGATTAGTTCCTATGTTTATTTGCAAGTCCAAAGTTTTCGGCCAAAAATATTGTGTAGTTTGGAAGTAACGCGCAGGAGAATTGTACCATACATAGCCTCAAAATGTACACACGTTGTTAGCAATATCAAAAAGTTTTTTGAAAAAAAACACAAATAAAGTGTGCGGGGACGTCCGTTAGCATGTTCGCTATCATTTCCCAAATTTTTAAGGCAAAATATTGATTATTCTAGAAAAAAAGCCATCGGAACCTAAAACTGGTAAACTCGATACTAATACCTAAGCGCTATGCAAATTAATAAGATTTTGCTAAATTAAAACTTTTTTGAATTAAGCCAAAAAAAGTGTGTGGGGACGTCCGTTAGCATGGTCGCTATCATGTCCAAAATTTTTAAGACAAAATATTGATTATTAAAGAAAAACAGCCGTCAGAACCTAAAACTGGTAAAATCGACAATTTTCTAAGTATCACATGCCCTTAACAAAAAAAAATGAGATCAGCTAATTTGGTTACGTTGTCAAATTTTATTCATTTTATATGCATATCTACCATTTTTATTTTTAGATATTATGATAATTTTAATTTTCCTAATCAGGTAAGGCATTAGCTGACTTTTTCCTTTGTTTCTCTCTTTTTTTATTTGTAAGGTATTTATGTCTGATTTGGATTATACATTTCTTTATGCTCTTATTTCAATACATATCATAATTCATTAAAAAGTGAATTAAATTTTGATCTTGAATAACAATTGTGAAAGTTTTAATTTTTAGTTAAAATAAATGTTTGCACACTTTTGCAATTAAAAATTCAAACTAGAAGCTTATTAGGTTAAAGTGAACGTGTTTGATAACGTACGTTTTTTTATAAATAAGAATTATAATATTATATTATGCTCACGTAGAATATTAAAGTAACCGACGCAAAATAAAAGAAAATATCCAGTAAGATTCAGCATTTTTACTAATATGACACAGTGCCTTTCAAAAACAGTGACCGATTTTGCTTAATATGTATATGGTACTGATAACGCCTCAATTTATAAAATACTAGTTTTAACGTCATTGACTGACATTTTATAACATCGCTTTATTTATTCATCAAAATAAATACAGTTGAAGGGGAACAATTTTTGATCTCTGATTTTAAAGTTTTTATTATTTGCTAGATTTATTAGTCATAGAACCTTAAAACTTATCATTTAAGCCCTGGTCTCATGCATTAAAATACCAGGGCTGGCTAGATCAATTTTGTAGCCCGACATACACATAACTGTGGGAACTTTAAAAGCTTTCAAATTCAGTTTTTGAAATTCCAAGAACAAAAATGAACAGATAAAATATTTCAAATCTAAAATTTCGTGTCATAAAAAATTAAAATTACCTTTAAGAATCTAAAAAATATTTCATACAAAGCAAAAAAAAAGGAATAGAAAGGTAACATCCAATAATAATAATTACATCTAAGGTAGTTTTAAATAACAAATTTAAAGGCTCATAAAATTCCCACCAGCTTCAGAAATGAAATAACCAGACTTCTCCATAAATAAATTACTTTAATTTTTCCTTAATTTTGTTTCGTCATATCGTAAATTTCCGAAGAATTGCAATGTAAAAATCTTGAATTTCAAACGGTTCACATTAGAAATTAATTAGTTTATAATTTCTGAAGTTAAGATTACTTCATTGTTAAGATAATATTTAGGAAGATAGTACTTAACAGCTTTAAATAAATATTGCTGAATTTAAACGTTTCTGATTGTTCTATTTTTAATTTTTTTCAGTCGAGAATGATTTTATTTTGAACTTTATAATTTAGGCATCTTTGTTTATATCTATTACCAATTTATGAATTAAAAGATACAAATCTTTCAAATTTAAAAGAGTTTGTAAAAGTTTGTAAAAAAGTAATTTGCATTTTTTTGCTATTTAGAAATGTTTTAAAAACCAAAAACATTTTTTTTCTCATAACAAAAAAATAATGGGTCAAATGTTTTCCAAAAATGTGTAAATATAACTTAATCCAATTACAATATTATCTTTTCATATTTCAATATCAAATATTGTTTACCATTTGCAAATTGTCAACTTCAATTTCACCATTTAAATTAATATATAAGAATGATTCATTTCAATTTAATTAATTAAATTTCTTTTTCTAACTTGATATTCTGTATCTCAAACATGAATGAACGTTGATTAAGTATTTTAAAAAACTGGTTTCCTGAAAAGAGTTAACAATTTTTAAAGACAAAGCATACATAATTCTGGTAAATAATGACAAGTGCTAATGGTTCTTTTTCAATATTTATGCTTACATAATTTGAAATATTTACTTTTCGGTAAACTGATTTAACAACTGTAGAGCCCATTCATATTCTGGTGAAGTTTAATTTGCAAATATAAAATTTAATTCAAGCAACTTATAACGATGATTGAATGATTGGAGCAAGTTTTATTTTTTGAAAATATTACCGAATATGACAAAATAAACAATTCATTCGGTCAGTGGCTCAATAAAATTTAATTTAATTATATGCTTCAAGTTTCACCTTCTTTAATCGAATGTTAAAAATAATTAAGTGGAATCAATTTTAAAGTAATGTAAGCCAATTTTTGATAAGAATACAATACTGTTTTATTTGCTAAATAACATAAACGTAGAGACAACCAGCTAAATAATAACGGTAGATAAAGCTGCTTATTTTCAATTCTTGTTAAGAATAATGCTAATCAATAATTATTTATATAATAATATTTAATTGTTGAAGAACTTCTCTGAAGATGCTTTCAACTAATTATAACAGAAAGCTTATTTTCTTAACCCATTCGAGTTTTTAAGCAAATATTCCACGTTTATAATTTTTGGTTTATATAAAGCCTTAAAAATTGATCAGCCATATAAATATATACACGACCAGGGAAAAAACTACAAAATTGCAGATTTATACTTTGATTCATAAAATTTTTAATATGTAAGCAGATTCTTGTTTTGAATTTGGAACATTATTATTGAACTTTATATTTTTCATCCTCCCTTTTTCTAATCAGCAAACTGTTACGTAAAAAATATTTTTCATGGTAAGTGCAATGATTTTAAAAAAAATTATCTTTGGAATTACCAAGATTATTTTTTCTAGGCTCACCAAATGTCAGTAACCATAGTCAAGTCTGTATAAAACACTGAATTTAAGATTTCATAAGATCTCAGTTTCGTAACTGTTAATAAAATACCCAATGATTTTCAGAATATATACTTATACGCACTCAAATTTTCATCTTTTATAAAAATATTCATTAAATTTTTTAAATTTCAAATCTTACATGAAAAGATTCGGCAATGATATTAAGAAAATTATTTATTGTAAATGAACTATTCCTAAAGTTATTTAAAAATGACTTGCCTGTATTTATAAAAATATTAGTTAGCAATTATTATTATGTACAATGAAAAAGGAAACCTAGAACAAATAATTCTGAATTACAATTAAACTCTCACAATTTATCAATACAAATAATAAAGGGCGAATTTTTTTCGAATAACATCGGATATTCGAGGAAAATACAGTATCTTCTTTATTTCTTCTAAAAAATTCATTTAACGGCGCTTTGGGTAGAAAAATGTAAAGACCAAATAACACAATTACGAATTTCTAAATAGATCCTGAGTGAAAAAATGCAGATTGCGATCCCAGATAAAGTCTCTCTAACGTGAATTTGGTATTAAACAAACCAGTACTTAAGTACCAACTACTCTTAAGAAAATTTAAATATCCAATCAGGAACAAAAGTACTAGAAAGGTTCCTTTTTACTTTTTCTTATGATTTTTGCAACTGATGGTGGAATTTTTAATAAGCGAGAGTACTAAAAAAGCTACACTAAAATTCATTATTTTTCATCTGACTAGAAATTTTTATGAAAAATCTACCTGGGAAAGTCCCAGTTATTTTAAAATTTATTTTTGCTAGTTTTGATGTTTTTTTGTCCTAAATAATTCCTAGCAAAACGAGAAGTAGTTTGAACTTTGTTGATGTGGCTCAAGTCCTATTTCAGCAATACTTTTGAAATACAACGTTGCGGCGTTTTAATTCGAATAAAAATGAAATGTATCTGGTTAAAATATGGAAGCTGATTTTGTGGGAAGGAACCATAAAAACAACAAAATCTCCACAATTATCGAAAATATTCAGGAAAGAGAATAATTGACACTTCTGAATAAAAGTTTTATTTTTTCAAGTAATTAAATATAAATAATTTGTTCAAAGTATACAGCCCTACACTTGCAGGAAAATACAAGATTATAGAATTAAGATAGGGATTAGATAGGGATAAGATAGGGATTGAATTAAGATGGTTTGCTGTAGACCTTAACTTGAGCAAGAATGTATACAGAAATAGACAACTTTATTAATATGTATGCTTATAATAAATATTTTGTAAGGGTCTTGGCTACAATATCTGATAATACAGAATACTTAAAATTTCATAAATAAATTATTATAAATACTTTTTTCTATACGAGTTATTCTTTCAACAGTGGGTCAGAACCAGCAAAACGCACAAGATTTTGTAGTATTAGATTGACAACCGTATTGACACCAAATCATTTGTTATTTAACACAAAAAAACCTACGTTTTTTCTTCGCAACGCCGACGATGATTTACAGAATTTTCCGTAACTCTTATCCCTTTTTCAGCTCGTTCACTGCTAACGTTACGAAAAATTCTGTAACCATAGAGAGGGCCTTTTTTATAAACAAAGACCATCATAATTAAAAAAAATAAGAACATTTATTATAAATAAGGATGTAATTATTTCGCATCTAAATAATTTAATTGAATTTGATTAATTTTGTCTTAGGAATTATAAAATAAACTAGTATTTAATTTATTTCAAAATATGAAACAAATATACGTAGCAGAAATTAGGAATTCCAAAGTTAAGGTTTTCTTTATGGCATAATTTTTTATGAGCCGTGTACATGTTAAAAAAGTAAATGAGAAAACTTACTTATAATAACTTTCTTACCAACATTCAAAAGGCGTCAGAAATTTGACCAATTAATTTTATCAGAAAAATGTAAATTTATATTATAAGTTATGTACCCAAAATCTTGCTTCGCACGCTCATATCACGTTTTTGAAAGTATAATCTTAAAAATTAAATATCACTGCACACTTTGAAACATGATTACTCGTTCAAAACAGGAGCAATACCATTTTTTTCAAAGCGTTAGGAAGCTTATGATATTCCGCTTTGGATGCTCTTTAAAATACAATAGATAGACTTCAACGTGTAGCATGACGTAGGAAATTTTCCTAAATAATTCGAAATTGATACTACATATTCCTTAAAGCAGACACACTTAGAAATTTTTTCTCATTTCTTAAGAACCCCTGGAAATTCTTCTTGTTTAAACTCAAAAAAATCTCTATTAAGGATCATTCGAGGCAGAATCTTATAAGCTTTGCATCGACTTTAAAAAAAGTTTTTCATTCCTGTTTCGAACAAATAAGCCGTAAGTAAGCCGCACGTAGGCTTTGGATTTTACCCAATTTTTGTATAATTACGACTTTAAGATTTATTCGACTCACTGAAGGAGGACATCCTTAAACATCCTTAAAATAGAAATCAAATTCTGACATTATCTCACTCTTATTAATACTGCGCTGTATATAGGACCTGTTGGAACTGTTACGTAAATGCGGTTACTGGGTGGAAAATTTAGTCGGGAACGATAATGTCGACGAATGGCAACATATGGTTTGAAATCTTTAGCTATAAAATATTCCTTATTTCCTAAATGTATTTCAGCGTAAAATGGCCCATGATAAGGATAAGGATGAGGATTATAATTGCGTGACCGATTTGTCGGTCGAAGAATTGTCCAAGTCTCATGATTTTCGCCGTTTCCCGTACGTATAAATGCGAAATGTCCCCCAATATGATATGATATCTGAGGTTGCATCCAGTTGGGTATACTGCGGTTGGAGAATGGAATTATTTTTCCTGCAAACTTAGAGTTATCCTCCATCTCCACCACAATACTGTTTGGCTGAATTATTAGAACTCCACATGAACCTAATTTTGTAAAAAAAAAGTCATTAATGAAGTTTTCATACATACGTATAACTTACTGTTAAAATTTTTTTAAACTGGCTAACTATGTCAAATATGCATTGCTGAAATCAAAAGAGTCATTACCGATTTTTTTTTAAATTGTCAAACTTTGATATAACAAATTACTGGGTATGCTTTGCCTGTAAAATGTTTTCCGTCATATCCCGAGTAATAATGCTTCGACTTGAGTTCGACTTGGTTATGTCTTGAGATCGTCTCCAAGGCATCGATGTCTGGCTGCGTCTCAAAACTGAGTTAAGACATAGGCCTTTGTCTTACTTTTATGGCCAAGACAGGTAAAACGGCGTTTACTTGTCTTAAGACGAGCCTTGTCTCGGCTAAGGCGACGTTTACTTGACTCAAGACGACCTTGGTCTTGGCTGAGATTATCGAACCTTTTATGGCTCATAAATGAAATTAAAATTGTTGAATGGAAAATTTGTAATTATTAAATTCGTTACTTCTAATTTAAAAATTCAGAATAGGTGGATCTTAGCGAGTATAACCCTTCAAAATTTTGTTCAAAGAAATAAAAATTGTAACTGTCTAGAAGGATCTCCTTAGCCGTTGGAAATACGTAACACAAACAACATTTTTGGTATCATCGTCAAACAAATATAATACAAATAACAATCCGTAAATAAG